>NC_041383.1:603381870-603435425 GCF_002162155.2 Triticum dicoccoides
GGCCTCATGGGCCCAAAGTGGAGAAGAGGAGGGGCGGCTAGGGCAGGACGCGCGCCCCCTCCCCCTCTTGTCTGAATAGGACAAGGAGGGGGGGAGGCGGCGCCCCCCTTTCCTTCCTCTCCTCTCTCCCTTCCTTCCCACTCTCCTACTTGGACAAGGAAAGAATGGAGTCCTACTCCCGGTGGGAGTAGGACTCCTCCTGGCGCGCCCTTCCTGGTCGGTCGCCCCCTCCCCCTTGATCCTTTATATACGAGGGCAGGGGGCACCTCTAGACATAACAACAATTGATCCCTTGGATCTCTTAGCCGTGCGTGGTGCCCCCCTCCCCCATAATCCATATCGATAATATCGAAGCAGTGCTTAGGAGAAGCCCTGCATCGGTAGAACATCATCATCGTCATCACGCTGTCGTGCTGATGGAACTCTCCCTCAAAGCTCGGCTGGATCAGAGTTCGAGGGATGTCATCGAGTTGAACGTGTGCAGAACTCGTAGGTGTCGTGCGTTCGATACTTGATCGGTCGGATCGTGAAGACAAACGACTACATCAACCGCGTTGTGCTAACGCTTCCGCTTTCGGTCTACGAGGGTACGTGGACACACTCTCCCCTCTCATTGCTATGCATCACCATGATCTTGCGTGTGCGTAGGAAATTTTTCGAAATTACTACCTTCCCTAACAAGTGGTATCAGAGCCTGGTTTTATGCGTAGATGTTATATGCACGAGTAGAACACAAGTGAGTTGTGGGCGATAAAAGTCATACTGCTTACCAACATGTCATACTTTGGTTCAACGGTATTGTTGGATGAAGCGGCCCAGACCGACATTACGCGTACGCTTACACGAGACTGGTTTTACCGCCTTGCTTTGCACACAGGTGACTAGCGGGTGTCAGTTTCTCCAACTTTAGTTGAACCGAGTGTGGCTACGCCCGGTCCTTGAGAAGGTTAAAACAGCACTAACTTGACGAACTATCTTTGTGGTTTTGATGCATAGGTAAGAACGGTTCTTGCTCAGCCCGTAGGGCACACGTAAAACTTGCAACAACAAAGTAGAGGACGTCTAACTTGTTTTTGCAGGGCATGTAGTGATGTGATATGGTCAAGATGTGATGCTATATTTTATTGTGTTCACACACGAACATGTCACCGTGTACCCTCGACGCCGGGGGTGATGCACCGTAGCTCACATCGAAGGAGACCCGCCGAAAGCGCGGTGCACAAGACAATCTGGCAAGCGCTTTTGTAGACCCCGAAACCCCACACGCTCGGGAAGGACCCGGTCAGGGCGCGCGGCGGCTATGGGTTGCCCTAGGTCGACCTGATCACCCCTAGGGCCTCGAGGTTCGCCGCCCTGCAATGAAGAAGAACGAACGAAGAACGAGGAAGAAGAAAAACTAGGGTTAAGGAGAAAAGATAAAAGATAAAAAGTGGTAGATGATTTTGTCGATTGTGTGTTGTTCAATCGGCCATCACCCCTTAGGTATATAAGAGGCGGCTGGACTTCCCATGCAAGGAAAAGGCTTGGATTCACGTCCAAAACCCTAGTCAAATTCGGATTGGTTTTGTCCGAACTTTCCAAAACTGTTCGGTTTAAACTGGCTGCACCTTGCGGGTCTATTTTGTGGTGGTAAACGATCTCGGATGGAAACAAGCCCAAAAGAAATCTTGACTATTTCGACGAGGCGAACAACTTTTATGTTAAACGTTTTATGATCAGAGGTCATCTTGAGGGTCAAATCGGTCGCGTAAAATAGGCTATCCCTCGCGCTACCCATCAGACAGGGTGTCTGGTGGGGCGCACCAGTTTTTGCCTCCTGACAGGGCTGTATTCTGATGACTCTAACTTTTGCATACGAACTCGGATTTGAACGATTTTTAGATCAAAACCGATCGTTTCAATGAGACAAAGACAATCCGTGTAGATAATTTTTCCATTTGAGGTAGTCTTGGGGGCTTAATCTGCCAAACTGTACTCTGAATATAAGATCTTAGTACTTTGAGCATAGTTTCGGCCTTCGACATGAAATCGGACTGCGATGACCCAAACTTCAAAGATGTTCATATCGACAATACAGAACTCTTTCATGAAGATCACTTCTCCATTTGTGGCCATCTTAAATAAGTTATTGACCGTGCCAAAATCTGGTGTCAACACATGCCCCCCTGTTTTTCGGCAAAGTTTGTGTGCCGAAAAATAACTTCCGCATAGCTTGTTCTAAGGACGATGTCAACACTCCATCGGCCATTTTGCATGTTCTTAGGACGACAAGTATATATCGGCCATTGCTTGTTTGAACCTCTTGATGCAAACTTGGGTGAAAACTTCTCAGATTCTATAACAATCCGGTGATAAGGTTCCATAGATCAAAACCATCCTCCGAACCATATTGTTCACCCTTTCGCTAGGATTTTGCAAATAATCAAGAATGAATTTCCTCCGATCCTTACTTCGCCTGCATAAAAGTTTCATTAGTGGCCGAAGCGGTGGGCTTTGATTCAGCCTTACCTATGTTGACAAGACCTAGCATCGGCTATTGATAGAAATGCAATACACCATGGTTAACATAGTAGCCGGACGCTTGCTGTGCCAACTCTTTTGAATTGTCATGCCTAGATACATGAACAATTTCAAAGCAACCCAAGGTAAATCTTGCATTTAAACATACCAAAAGATAAACTATAAGTGATCCGTCAAAACATTGATAACCCTTGGATATTTGTTGCACTACTAATAACGAATCACCGGAAGCCTCAATATGTATAGCACCTATATCAAGGCAAAGCTCCAATCTGAATGACAATGCATGTTCGGCTTTGATGATTGTGCAAAAATATTATAAGCGGCCTGAGGCTTCACAAAATAGCTCCATATGGAGATAAATAAGCAACACCAACACCTTGGCCATTGCCACAAATTTACCGTCGAAAATAATTTCCATAGTACTAGAAAGACAAGGGCAATATCAATGAACATGTACCTCGTTTTGGCCTCTAATTGAACTAAGGACGATGTTAGGATACTACATCAGCCATGCTTTGACATATTCTTAGGGCGATAGATAAATACCGGCCATCAACATAATGCCCATATAGAATTCATTCACCAAATCATGTATAGCCGAAATAAACAAATGAAATAGCAATCAAATATTTCGGCCCTTTGGATTAGCAATAAAAAATGTAGCTAATAAAATGTATAGAGATTTGGTAATACCCTCTCATGATACAGAAAATTATGTCGCTTCCATGGATTAAAATAAATCCAGGGAGGGTAAAATATCATTCCTGATGATGAATTCCATGGCAAAGGCATCAATGGTATGGTTGAAGAATATGGATGATGTGCTAACCGAAGATTTTGATGGGGTGATGCAAACCTTCGGCTTAACTATTTTTGGCTTCCATCCTTCTCTTTCTTCACTTTTGTAACACTTGTTGCAATAGAAGGTTGCACATCACTTTCATTTTGACTGCTAATCTTCGGAATCCATGCCATGTGCTCCTTTTTCAGCTCTTGTGCACTAAGTTTTTGTAATTCCTTCTTTCGCCAATACGATAAGCCGAGTGGGCACCCCGGCTGTGATTTTGTTTGAAGCAATGGCAACTCTTTTTGGGCCTTGTGCACCCTCAACTTCTTTTCCTCGGATTTGGCACTTTGATTTTTATCAATTGATTGTTTCACTTCTTTGCCTTTTATAGCCAATGTCAACACTTTAATTGGCTCTTTTTTATTTGAGATCAAATCTGAAGTAGCACACTTACAACCATCTCTTTTCACGCGGTAAACTTGATGTACCACCTCTTTTTTCTTCCTTGAGCTCTGGACCGATTCCTTATGATTGAAACGGTCTTTGATGCGTGATTGTTCAAATGTTGATCTTCTTGGAGCTGCATAGTATTGGTGAGATGGTCTAGAATAAGATGGAGAATGTGCCCTTGTACCATGCCTGTCCCATGATGAATATGTATCTATATGAGCATAGGGATGCATCCACAGCATTGGCATTGGCGGCCCAAAATAAGGATATGAATATGTTGCATTAAAATTATCACTTTGCCAATACCAATCCTCATATTTGCGCCTTGGGGGTGATCTTGGTTTCTTTGCATGATTTGGCCGATAAACATTCTTCTCTTCACTCATCTTTTGATATTTATCCAATAGTTCAGCAAAGGTGATTTTTGATCTCTTACACTTGCGCTTATTTCGGCCCTTGTTTTCTTTTGGTTTGCTTTCATCGATCATTGGATTTGCTTGCTGCCCCCCAGTCCTTGGCGTCTCCATTGTAGCTTTGATGGAATTCTCTCCCTCAAGATTATGTTCATGATGCTCTTCAACAACTTCTTTACTTGAAACCTTGATCCCATCACCTGCAGTTTTTACATTCTCTTTAAATGGATCGGCTTGAAGCAGCCGATGCAAAAACCTTTTGCCATCGGGACCAATCGGAATAGACTGGTCATCTCTTGGTGTTTCAACAAACTTCAATCGTCCTTTTTAAATGGCCAATTTAACTATTTGCCGAAACATGTTGCAATCCTCAAAATTATGTTTGGAAGAATCATGCAACTTACAATACATTCATCCTTGGATTGATGGCTTAACATGGTGATCGAGAATTGTAATGTAATTATTTTTCAGCAACAAATCAAATATTTGATCACACATGCTTGAATTGAAGGTATACTTCTTGTTTTCTAGCCGATCTTGCTGTTTGAACGGCTTTGGAGATAAGCAAACGAATGGTTCAGATTTGGAATCTCCCCATTCGGCTATGCATTGTGTTTTCCACTCTATCTCCGATGTCTTTGGATAAGATATTGTATTAGCATCGGTTTTCTCAATAGAATTTAACCTTGGCTTTAAATTTCTGAAACGAAGATATTTAGAACATACATGTCTCAGTTGAGACCAAGTGCAAGCCAAGTACGAAATAAGCAAAGCTACCCAACTAGATATGAACTTTAGATAAAGCAACGGGGAAAGCTTTGGCTGTAACAGTTAGTCATTATTTGTCTTTATAAATGGCCCAATGGTTTGACCGATATGTTCCATAACAATTTTATTGCTAACAAGTAAATTACCCTTCTTCATTGGTCTTTCAAAATTACTTATGAGAATATTTCTTATAGATGCATCAATAATGAAGTTGCGACCAAATCTGAAAATAGGTAAATTACTCGCTATGCATACCTCTTCAAATATGTTGGGAGAACATGATGGTGGTGCCATTTTAAGAACATCTTGCTCCGTCTTTGGATGGCTCCCCAACACCTTGTCATCATCTTTTTCTTGAATCCGTGCATCATTGCATTGAAGATTTTTGTCGGCCGAACTTTGTTCGGCTGCTTGTTCTTGTCCTTGAAGCTTGTCAATTTCTATGGCACGGAACTCATAGGGTAGGAAGTAGGTTCCATTAACTTCAGAAAAATCAAGCACCGTTGTTTTCCTATGCTTGCCATGCCCTTTCTCAATAATGCTTGCCTCGTTGGATTTGATGGATTCAGAATATATACTACTTGATTTGGATTTTTCAACCGAAGCACTTTCATGTTCCGAATCATCCTTCTTTTCGTTGATACTACCAATTGGCAATGCTTCTTTTATCTGAGCCAATTCTTTTTCTATTTGTTTCTGACGGCAAGCGGCAAAATTAGCTTTAAGCTTTTTCTCAATTTCAGCCCACTCCGGATATGATTGCCCCCCAATGCTTTTAGATTCTTTCGGCAATGACACACGGGTGTTGCTGAAATTCTGCAATTGTGTAGGGGGTGTATAATATGATGTAGTACTAGGTGAAGGCATATGCATTGTTGTAAGACCATCCTTTTGCTCACCAATTTTATCAATTGGCAAAGATTCATCTTCTTGCAAAACTCTAGCTTTTATTGCGGCATAATCAGGAAATAGCCCCTTTTCATGTTGTTCAAGGCAAAGAGCACTAATTCTCTTATTTTGGGCTAAACTCTTCAATGCAGCCACCACTACCTCATCTTCTACAATATTGGGCACAACCGCTCCTGTAAAATTTACATTCATTCGGCTATAACCAGGAAGGTGTGAAGCCGAATTATGAGCATCTACAGTTGTGTATGGTGCCGAAGAATTACTAACATGAGGTGTAGCATATGACGTTTGAGAGTAACTGGCCGAATAACTAGTAGCAGCATGGCCAATTCTCTCGTCCATCGGCATGGTTGGATTAGTATATTGCACATTACTTGCCGATGAATAAAAGGGTGAAACACTTTCTTGCATGGCATTGGAGATTCTAACATGAGGTGTTTCAAATTTATTAACTGAACTCACCATGTTGTTCATCGGCATAACAATTTGTGGGGTTGCCGATGCATGAGAGTTGGGATACATATGGTGTAGGTTACTAGTATCATAAGAACTTAAAGCATGCAAATTACTTTGAATCGGCCCTTGCACGTAATTAGATGCATTATTGAAAAAACTAGGGCTGGCCGATAGAGTATACTCATTGAACAATCTAGTAACACCATATGAATTATTTGCATCTACAGTAGGGAATTGGGTATTCATATTACCTTTGTAGATTGCAAACCCTAGATAACGATCCTTTCGTAGCAAGAATAGGCCGGAGACCGTTCAAAGCTTCGTCCCCAGCGGAGCCGCCAAAAAGTGTGTTCGCACACAAACACGTCATCGTGTACCCTTGACGCCGGGGGTGAGGCACCGCAGCTCACGTCGAAGGAGACACGCCGAAAGTGCGTTACGCAAGACAATCCGGCAGGCGCTTTTGTAGACCCGAAACCCCACTTGCCTGGGAGGGACCCCGTCAGGGCGCGCGGCGGCTATGGGTTCACCTAGGTCAACCTGATCGCCCCTAGGGCCTCGAGGTTCGCCGCCCTGCAATGAAGAAGAACGAACGAAGAACGAGGAAGAAGAAGAACTAGGGTTAAGGAGAAAAGATAAAAGATAAAAAGTGGTAGATGATTTTGTCTATTGTGTGTTGTTCAATCGGCCGTCACCCCTTAGGTATATAAGAGGCGGCTGGACTTCCCGTGCAAGGAAAAGGCTTGGATTCACGTCCTAAACCCTAGTCAAATTCGGATTGGTTTTGTCCAAACTTTCCAAAACTGTTTGGTTTAAACTGGCTGCACCTTGCGGGTCTTTTTTTTGGTGGTAAACGATCTCGGATGGAAACAAGCCCAAAAGTAATCTTGACTATTTTGACGAGACGATCAACTTTTATGTTGAACGGTTTTTGATCAGAGGTCATCTTGAGGGTCAAATCGGTCGCGCGAAACAGGCTATCCCTCGCGCTACCCATCAGACAGGGTGTCTGGTGGGGCGCGCCAGTTTTTGCCTCCTGACAGGGTTGTATTCCGATGGCTCTAACTTTTGCATACGAACTCGGATTGGAACGAATTTTATATCAAAATCGATCGTTCAACGAGACGAAGACAATCCGTGTAGATAATTTTTTCATTTGAGGTCGTCTTGGGGGCTTAATCGGCCAAACTGTACTCTGAATATAAGATCTTAGTACTTTGAGCATAGTTTCGGCCTTCGAGATGAAATCGGACTGTGATGACCCAAACTTCAAAGATGTTCATATCGATAATACGGAACTCTTTCATGAAGATCACTTCTCCATTTGAGGCCATCTTAAATAAGTTATTGACCGTGCCAAAATCTGGTGTCAACATATTGTATGAGATAATCATGTTTTGTAACCAAGTTATCGGCAACTGGCAGGAGCCATATGGTTGTCGCTTTATTCTATGCAATGCAATCGCCCTATAATTTCTTTACTTTGTCACTAAGTGGTAGCGATAGTCGTAGAAGCAATAGCTGGCGGGACGACAACGATGCTACGATGGAGATCAAGGTGTCACGCCAGTGACGATGGTGATCATGACAGTGCTTCGGAGATGGAGATCACAAGCACAAGATGATGATGGCCATATCATATCACTTATATTGATTGCATGTGATGTTTATCCTTTATGCATCTTATTTTGCTTTGATTGACGATAGCATTATAAGATGATCTCTCACTAAATTTCAAGGTATAAGTGTTCTCCCTGAGTATGCACCGTTGCGAAAGTTCTTCGTTCTGAGACACGACGTGATGATCGGGTGTGATAGGCCCTACATTCAAATACAACGGGTGCAAAACTGTTGCACACCCGGAATACTCAGGTTAAACTTGACGAGTCTAGCATATACAGATATGGCCTCGGAACACTGAGACCGAAAGGTCAAGCGTGAATCATATAGTAGATATGATCAACATAGTGATGTTCACCATTGAAAACTACTCCATCTCACGTGATGACCGGACATGGTTTAGTTGATTTGGATCACGTGATCACTTAGATGATTAGAGAGATATCTATCTAAGTGGGAGTTCTTAAGTAATATGATTAATTGAACTTTAATTTATCATGAACTTAGTCCTGATAGTATTTTTCAAATTATGTTGTAGATCAATAGCTCGCGTTGTTACTCCCTTATGTTTTTATATGTGTTCCTAGAGAAAACTATGTTGAAAAATGATAGTAGCAATGATGCGGACTGGGTCCATGATCTGAGGTTTATCCTCATTGCTGCACAGAAGAATTATGTCCTTGATGCACCGCTAGGTGATAGACCTATTGCAGGAACAGATTGAGACGTTATGAACGTTTGGCTAGCTCAATATGATGACTACTTGATAGTTTAGTGCACCATACTTAACGGCTTAGAATCGGGACTTCAAAGACGTTTTGAATGTCATGGACCATATGAGATGTTCCAAGAGTTGAAGTTAATATTTCAAGCAAACACCCAAGTTGAGACAAATGAAGTCTCCAACAAGTTCTATAGCTAAAAGGTGGAGGAGAATTGCTCAACTAGTGAGCATGTGCTCAGATTATATGGGTACTACAATCGCTTGAATCAAGTGGGAGTTAATCTTCCAGATAAGATAGTGATTGACAGAGTTCTCTAGTCACCATCACCAAGTTACTAGAACTTCGTGATGAACTATAGTATGCAAGGGATGACGAAAACGATTCCCGAGCTCTTTGTGATGTTGAAATCAACGAAGGTAGAAATCAAGAAAGAGCATCAAGTGTTGATGATTGACAAGACCACTAGTTTCAAGAAAACGGCAAAGGGAAAGAAAGGGAACTTCAAGTAGAATGGAAAGCAAGTTGTCACTCCCGTGAAAGAAGCCCAAAGCTGGACCAAAGCCTGACACTGAGTGCTTCTACTGCAAAGGAAATGGTCACTGGAAGCGGAAATACCTTGAATATTTGGTGGATAAGAAGGATGGCAAAGTGAACAAGGGTATATTTGATATATAAGTTATTGATGTGTACTTTACTAGTGTTTATAGTAGCCCTGGGTATTTGATACTTGTTCGGTTGCTAAAAATTAGTAACTCGAAATAGGAGATACAGAATAAACAGAGACTAGTTGAGGGTGAAGTGACGATGTATGTTGGAAGTGGTTCCAAGATTGATATGATCATCATTGCGCACTCCTTATACATTCGGGATTAGTGTTAAACCTAAATAAATTTTATTTGGCGTTTGCGTTGAGCATGAATATGATTTGATCATGTTTATTGCAATACGGTTATTCATTTAAAGTCCGTGAATAATTGTTATTCTGTTTACATGAATAAAGCCTTTGATGGTCATACACCCAATGAAAATAGTTTGTTGGATCTCGATCGTAGTGATACACATATTCATAATATTGATGCCAAAAGATGCAAAGTTGATAATGATAGTGCAACTTATTTGTGACACTGCCGTTTGGGTCATATCGGTGTAAAGCGCATGAAGAAACTCCATGCTGATGGGTTTTTGGAATCACTTGATTATGAATCATTTGATGCTTGTGAACCGTGCCTTTTGGGCAAGATGACTAAAACTCCGTTCTACAGAACAATGGAACAAGCTACTGACTTGTTGGAAATAATACATACCGATGTATGCGATCCAATGAGTGTTGATGCTCGTGGCAAGAATCATTATTTTCTAACCTTCACAGATGATTTGAGCAGATATGGGTATATCTACTTAATGAAACACAAGTCTGAAACATTTGAAAAGTTCAAAGAATTTCAGAGTGAAGTGGAGAATCATCGTAACAAGAAAATAAAGTTTCCACGATCTGATCGTGGAGGAGAATATTTGAGTTATGAGTTTGGCCTTCATATAAAACAATGTGGAATAGTTTCACAGCTCACGCCACCTGGAACACCACAACGTTATGGTGTGTCCGAACATCGTAACCGCACTTTATTGGATATAGTGCGATCTATGATGTATCTTACCGATTCACCACCATCGTTTTGGGGTTATGCATTAGAGACAGTTGCATTCAGTTTAAATAGGGCACCATCAAAATCCGTTGAGACGACGCCTTATGAACTGTGGTTTGGCAAGAAACCAAAGTTGTCGTTTCTTAAAGTTTGGGGCTGCGATGCTTATGTGAAAAAGTTTCAACCTGATAAGCTCGAACCCAAATCGGAGAAGTGTGTCTTCATAGAATACCCAAAGGAAACTATTGGGTACACCTTCTATCACAGATCCGAAAGCAAGATATTCGTTGCTAAGATGGATCCTTTCTAGAGAAGGAGTTTTTCTCGAAAGAAGTGAGTGGGAGGAAAGTAGAGCTTGATAAGGTAATTGTACCTTCTCCCAAATTGGAAAGTAGTTCATCACAGAAATCAGTTCCAGTGATTCCTACACCAATTAGTGAGGAAGCTAATGATGATGATCATGAAAACTTCAAATTAAGTTACTCAGAACCTCACAGGTCTCCCAAAGTATAGTTCGCACCAGAGTGGTACGGTAATCCTGTTCTGGAAGTCATGTTACTAGACCATGATGAACCTACGAACAATGAGGAAGCAATGATGAGCCCAGATTCCGTGAAATGGCTTGAGGCCATGAAATCTGAGATAGGATCCATGTATGAGAACAAAGTGTGGACTTTGGTGGAGTTTCCCGATGATCGGCGAGCCATATTGTATAAATGGATCTTCAAGAGGAAGACAGACGCTGATAAGTAGTGTTACTATCTACAAAGCTCGACTTGTCGCAAAAAGTTTTTCGACAAGTTCAAGGTGTTAAATACGATGAGATTTTCTCACTCGTATCATGCTTAAGTCTGTCTGAATCATGTTAGCAATTGCCACATTTTATGAAATCTGGAAAATGGATGTCAAAACTGCATTCCTTAATGGATTTATTAATGAAGAGTTGTATATGATGCAACCAGAAGGTTTTGTCAATCCTAAAGGAGCTAACAAAATGTGCAAGCTCTAGTGATCCATCTATGGACTGGTGCAAGCATCTCGGAGTTGGAATGTACGCTTTGATGAGTTGATCAAAGCATATGGTTTTATACAGACCTTTGGAGAAGCATGTATTTACAACAAAGTGAGTGGGAGCTCTGTAGCATTTTCTAAAACTATATGTAGATGACATATTATTGATTGGAAATGATATAGAAATTCTGGATAACATAAATGGATACTTGAATAAGAGTTTTTCAAAGAAAGACCTTGGTGAAGCTGCTTAAACATTGAGCATCAAGATCTATAGAGATAGATCAAGACGCTTTATGAGATTTTTCAATGAATACATACCTTGATAAAATATTGAAGTAGTTCAAAATAGAACAGTCAAAGAAGGAGTTCTTGCCTGTGTTGCAAGGTGTGAAGTTGAGTAAGACTCAAAACCCGACTATGGCAGAAAATAGAAAGAGACTGAAAAGTCATTCCCTATGCCTCAGTCATAGGTTCTATAAAGTATGCTATGCTGTGTACCGGACCTATTGTATACCTTGCTCTGAGTTTGGCAAGGGAGTACAATTTTGATCTAAGAGTAGATCACTGGACAGCAGTCAAGAATATCCTTAGTGAGGACTAAGGAAATATTTCTCGATTATGGAGGTGATAGAAGAGCCCGTCATAAAGAGTTACATCGGTGCAAGCTTTTACACCAATCCAGATGACTCTAAGTCTCAGTCTGGATACATATTGAAAGTGGGAGCAATTAGCTAGAGTAGCTCCGTACAGAGCATTGTAGACATAGAATATTTTTGCAAAATACATACAACTCTGAATGTGACAGACCCGTTGACTAAACTTCTCTCACGAGCAAAACATGATCACACCTTAGTACTCTTTGGGTGTTAATCACATAGCAATGTGAACTAGATTATTGACTCTATTAAACCCTTTGGGTGTTCGTCACATGATGATGTGAACTATGGGTGTTAATCATATACAGATATGAATATTTGTGTTAAATCACATGGCGATGTGAACTAGATTATTGACTCTAGTGCAAGTGGGAGACTGAAGGAAATATGCCCTAGAGGCAATAATAAAGTTATTATTTATTTCCTTATTTCATGATAAATGTTTATTATTCATGCTAGAATTGTATTAACCGGAAACATAATACACGTGTGAATACATAGACAAACATAGTGTCACTAGTATGCCTCTACTTGACTAGCTCGTTAATCAAAGGTGGATTTGAATTATGGACATTAAATGCCTAGAAAACTCAATTAATGAATAAAAAGGGTCAAACGAACTGTGAATAACTTCAAAGTTCAGCGTGAATCTCCCGTTGTTCCGTACATGTTGCATGTAGAAAAAATTCGAGGCTAGAAGAGGGAGCGGTTATCGTTTGGCCCACAAGGGGACACATTTCCCTATCGAAACCACGAGGGTTCTTGTGACAGGCTCCGGTTTGTAAGACATTTGTAATAAACATTCACCCAAATTGGCAATGTTTTTACCACGACATATAAGTGCCATGACGTGACACCATGCCAGCTTTAATGACTTTCTACTGAGTTTTGGATTTTTGGGGATTTAAAACCGAGATTCCAAATGTTTGAGGACGAGCCAAGACATCAGTCAGGTTGTAATTTGTTCCCATTCCTTGCATGGGACCTAAACATGCACCCAAGGACACATGCATGTATAATTTTTCTAGCCATTTTGGTGAACTGGAGCATGTATTTGTATTTCAGATTTGAATTATAGACATTAAATGCCTAGGAAACTTAATTAGTGTATAAAAAGGTCAAACGAACCCTGAATAAGATTGAATTTCAGCATGGATATCATGTCGTTACATGTTGCATGTAGAAGACAATAGAAGGCGAAAAGAGGGAGCGACTACGTTTCACCACAAGGGGAACACGTTTCCCTATCGGAACCATCAGGCTTCCTTGAGAGAAGCTCCGGTTTGTAAGATGTTTGTAATAAAGCTTGGCCCAAATTGGAAATGTTTTTACCACGACATATATGTGCCATGACGTGACACCATGCCACCTTTGATGACTTTCTGGTGAGTTTTGGATTTTATGGGGATTTAAAACCCGAGATTCCAAATGTTTGAGGATGAGCCAGGACGCCGGTACGGTTGTAATTCATTCCCATTCCTGGCATTGGACCTAATTAAACATACACCCAAGGACACATGCATGCACAATTTTTCTAGCCATTTTGGTGAACTTGAGCATGTATTTGTAGTTCAGATTTGAATTATGGACATTAAATGCCTAGGAAACTCAATTAGTGTATATATAAAAAGGCCAAACAAACACTGAATAAGTTTAAATTTCAGCATGGATATCATGTAGTTCCATGTTGCTCGTAGAAGAAAATACAATGCGAAAAGAGGCCGTGATTACGTTTCGACAACAAGGGGAACATGTTTCATTATCGGAACCACAAGGCTTCTTGTTGAGAGAAAGCTCCGGTTTGTAAGAGGTTTGCAATAAGGCTTGGCCCAAATTGGCTATGTTTTTACCACGACATATATGTGCCATGACGTGACACCATGCCACCTTTGATGACTTTTTGGTGAGTTTTGGATTTTATGGGGATTTAAAACCCGAGATTCCAAATGTTTGAGGACGAGCCAGGACGCCGGTACGGTTGTAATTCATTCCCATTCCTGGCATTGGACCTAATTAAACATACACCCAAGGACACATGCATGTACAATTTTTCTAGCCATTTTGGTGAACTTGAGCATGTATTTGTAGTTCAGATTTGAATTATGGACATTAAATGCCTAGGAAACTCAATTAGTGTATATATAAAAAGGCCAAACAAACACTGAATAAGTTTAAATTTCAGCATGGATATCATGTAGTTCCATGTTGCCCGTAGAAGAAAATACAATGCGAAAAGAGGCCGTGATTATGTTTCGACAACAAGGGGAACATGTTTCCCTATCGGAACCACAAGGCTTCTTGTTGAGAGAAAGCTCCGGTTTGTAAGAGGTTTGCAATAAGGCTTGGCCCAAATTGGCTATGTTTTTACCACGACATATATGTGCCATGACGTGACACCATGCCACCTTTGATGACTTTTTGGTGAGTTTTGGATTTTACGGGGATTTAAAACCCGAGATTCCAAATGTTTGAGGACGAGCCAGGACGGCGGTACGGTTTCCCTATCGGAACCACAAGGCTTCTTGTTGAGAGAAGCTCCGATTTGTAAGTGGTTTGTAATGCGGGTGAAATGATGATATATAGCATGCCAACTTTCAACCATTTCAGAGTTCATTTGAAGTGCTTTTCAATTTCAGGGTCATTTAGCAAAAAAAATCAGTCAATGCATGAAAAATACCAAATGAAGTCAGGAAGGGTTGAAAATTGATGATGTGGCTTTGAATGGTGCATTTTGAACACACAAAAAGTCTGGAGTTCAAATAAGTTCAAAAAAGTGAAATCCCTCTGTAACAGATGAGTTTTCTTCAAAACTCTGATACTTCGAAAGAGATTGTCCATTCTGCACATGAAGTGCATCCAGTTTTTGTCGTAACCCTCTTAACTTTTTAGAACATGCTATGTGGGTGAAATGTTAATACCCTGCCAACTTTCAACCTTTTCAGAGTTCATTTGAGGTTTGTAATAAAGCTTGGCCCAAATTGGACAATGTTTTTACCATGACATATATGTGCTATGATGTGACACCATGCCAACTTTCATGACGTGACACCATGCCAACTTTCATGTATAATGTTTCTATCCATTTTGGTGAACTTGAGCATGTATTTGAAGTTCAGATTTGAATTATGGACATTAAATGCCTAGGAAACTCAATTAGTGTATAAAAAGGCCAAACAAAAGTCGTGTGCCTACCGAATAGTGGCCGATGCCGCCTGCGATCTAAGTCGTGCGTTCTAATTGGCCAGAACCCAAACCCCACGGATTGTACGTCTGCACTGTTGGATGCTCCCAGATCAAACGGCAACCCTCAGCCCTTTCGACAGCACATGCAGTACATGGGTAAGCACTATGCGCATGTGTCTTCTAGCTCACGCTTTCTTCTCTAGTATGTTTTCTAAACAGGCTACCGTTTCCCGCCACTCCTCTCATCGGTTTCCCGCCTCTTCTCCCATTGGTTTCCCGCTACCAGTGTCAGTGCTCATTGAAGTCTAGGCAGCGACACACCAGGCATCGCACACAGTTTCTAAAAGAACAAATGTGCATGATAGGAGGGAGTAGGTCCCATAGGGTGACCAGCGTGAGCAAAATGGTGTAGGTACTGGCTTAACCATGTGCGATGCAAGTGCGTTGTAAAATTAGCACGACTGCGCAAGCGCGAGCAAATGGTGGAGGTACTGGTTTAACTGTGTGCGATGCAAGTGTGATGTGAAATCACCACGATTGCGCAAGCGCGAGCAAAATGGTGCAAGTATTGGCTTAACTGTGTGCGATGCAAGTGCGCTATGAAATCACCGCGACTGAGCAAGCGCGAGAAAATGGTGGAGGTACTGGTTTAACCATGTGCGATGGAAGTGCGCTGTGAAATCACCACGACTGTGCAAGCGTGAGAAAATGGTGCAGGTACTGGCTTAACCGTGTGCGATGCAAGTGCGCTATGAAATCACCACGACTGCGCGATCATGGCCACTCCCGCCCCGCATCAATTCCTTTACCCAAATTTTAGTAGCCGTTATACATCAACCGTCGCCCACACTCCTCCAGCACCGACCTTATAGTAAAATTGCAGTAGCCGCATTTGAACCATCGCCCTCCCTCGTCCACCACCATCTCCGCCCACCATTACTAAAAATTTCAGTAGCCACGACGTATCCTCAAACACCACCCCCCCCCACCACCACAGTCCCCCACCCGCCCCCTCCCCCCTGGAACCCTATGTCACGGTCGCCGCCACCAACCCATGCCGGTTTGCCCATTCCTCCTAGCTTAGATAATAAACTTCAGGTTACCCGGCGATTCCCATACTGTCGCCCCACTCCCCTGAGTTTTTAGATGAGGCATGCGGTGTCCCTCCCCACCAGATCCACATCCATGCTCCAGAATGTCGCAGCCTAAGCTCGACCACGTATCCCGGGGAGCCCGACGAGTGTTCGGCCAAGAAGTGGTTTATCATGGCCTCTCCATCGGACTTTGGCGAGGTGGCCGTCATTCGCCCCGACCTGTCGATCCCGGAGCAACACGTCACCATGGAAGCCGGCGAAGACGTTGACTACATTGCCAGGTCGAAGGCTTCATTTCAGCGGGCTTGCATATTACTATATCTCGGGAAAGTTGGCTATGGCATCAAGCTCGGCGACAGCGACGGCTTCACGCGGGCCATGTCACAGGTTGCGTGGTCCATCCCCAACCTCTCTGTTTCAACTGCTGTCGCTCTCTTCGACGGCCCTGCCACTGATCTCCTCTGCCAAGCGGTCAAGGATTTGCGATCCTTATACGCCATCGAGCCCATTTTGTCATTTTTGAAGGACACATTCTATGTCAGCGGCTTGGAATCCTCAATTGCCAAGTCAGATCTCATCGACCACGACCATGAGGAGGGCACCCACAAATGTTCTTCCACCATGGGTCTGTGCTCTTCCAAGTGGAAGGATCCGGCCCATGAAATGTGAGTCAACATCCTATCAGCAAATCTTACCTTTTCTAGCTTGCCAACCCATACCATCTGTTGTAGTAGCATTCGTCGTGCAGTGCTATAACTATGCCATGTTTAATTATTTCAGTTATGCAAAAATGTATTGTTCAATAGGGCTATGTGAAGTTTAAGTATGAATTGTCCACTTCAGTTTCATGAATGGCTATATTTGGTTGTTTATAATGAGTAGATGCCTTGTTTATCTGTGTTAGGTTGTTAGGTTGGTTGCAGTAAGCATTTTTCCTGCTATCAAACCGATGCCTTGTTTATATGTATTTGGTCTTAGTCAGGTTGCAGTGAGCATTTGTCCATTTATCAAGCATATGCCTTGTTTATCTGTAGTTTGGTTGTTAGGTTGCTTTTTATAGCATTTGTCTAGTTTTCAAGCAGATGCCTTGTTTATCTGTATTTGCTTGTTAGGTTGGTTGCAGTGAGCATTTGTCCAGTTTTCAATCATATGCCATGTTTATCTATATTTGCTTGTTAGGTTGGTTCCAGTGAGACTCTGTCCAGTTTTCAATGGCTATATTTGGTTGTTATACTGATCAGTTATGCCTTGTTTATTTCAGTCATTCACAATGTGTTGTTTATTATGTGCAAGTCGGAATTGTGCCGCTCGACTATATCAATACTAGTTTGAACGGCTATGTTTGGTTCCAGTTATGCCTGGTGTAGTTAACAGTTAACACATGCCCTTTATTTCAGTTTTACACATTTATCCAGTGATGTTTAAGCATTACCTACGTTCTATTCATTTTCAACAATACTAGTTTGAATTGCAATATTTGATGGCTGTTAAACCTGCTGTCGGTAACATTGCCTTCCATTTTATATATGCTTTAACAACATGCTGAAACCAACACATTCAAGCTATCATTTGGAGATGATATTGTTTACCTTTGCTATATTTGTTTGATGTTAAGGTTGTCGTACTTATCATGCCTTTCCACTACTTATGCAGGACAACAACGGGAGTGGCCACCATTTTCTGCCAAGGTTATCTTCATCCCTCGTCTTGTACTCCCCCGTCGTTCCATAATGTAGTGCATATAGATCCATGCCTGGACACTTGTTAGCTTCTAATATTGACTTGTTGCTTGTAGGTACATATGCCCTTGGCAAGGATCCACGCATCGACCCTTTTTGCGTATGGGGCAATGAGATATTCATGAACAAGCATCAAGTGAGGAAACAGATAAGGATTCTTAGCAAAAAGATACGAATGGTGGCAAGAAAATTATTTGTTTATGCTCTATCCAAAACAACAGTGAGTTGTAGGATGGTAACAACAAACTCTGCAGCCTTCTCTCTTTATTGCCCATAATGAGTTGTTAGACAACAATGTCTGAATATTTTTCGCTCGCAGTGGTTCCCGAAGCAGTTCACTCAAGATTACCTCGCAAAGTACATGATTGGTGGACACACAATGAAGGTTAAAGTATTTGATCCAGACTACAATGAGCATCGAGAAGTCGTAATGAAGACAGTGAAGGATGGACGGGCAGCCATCACAAGGGGTTGGCCTAGAGTCGTGCGCACATTACGCATGGAGGAGGGCACAATATGGGTATTCCGCTTCAGCTTCTCCAGCAAACAGAATGGCATTCGCCTCTCTCTTTATAGTCTTTAGTACAACTGTGGTCCATCATTCTTTACTTGGTGCTTCTGTAGTTCTTCAGTATATGTACCCGTGCATCAAATTATGCATTCATGGTTGAACCTATATTTGTAATAAACATGGTTGGATATGAAATAAGTGATTCCCTACTTTCAAATTCAAAAAGGTGATTTTTTAATTAGGGATTAAGTAGGGATTACATTGCACACGCTTTGCAAAAGTGAAACGTCTGTGATAGACGTGGAGATCAGACACGTTTCTAGGATCCACTACGTGTGCGATCAATCTCCACCGCACAAACGATCAGCCAGGAAAAAAATATGTGCGATCAATCTCCACTGAACACACGATCAGCCAAGAAAAAACGTGTGCGATTAACAACAACATCACACACAGTTCTTTCTTATTAAATGTTTGCAATAGTCACCTTACCACACACGCTTCGAAATTATTGACTGTGTGAGTTGTACATACTAACGGAAATGTATTCCTTGAATGGACTGTGTGGAATGTACATACAAACGGAAACGTTTAGCGGGGGCTGACTGTGTGGGATGTACTTACGACCGGAAATGATTTCGCCCGTATAATTGTTTTTAGCACTACTGTACGTATAACCATATTTGCTCGCTCGCCGGTCGCACACGACCTCATTTTGCTGAGCGTGTGTGCTAGGAGGGCATATCCCTGACGGTTTCTAGGTCGTGTGGGAAGGGCCCCACTATCTCCCACACTCACTTGGCGACGGTTCCAAATGCCGTCGCGGAAAGGGGTTTAGAACCGTCTGTATAGCACCGACGCGTACCAATGCACGTCAATGAGCTAAGAAACAAAATATTGCTGATGGACACTTCAAGTACATACTACTGATATATCATGTATCATAGTCCTTGCTGAGCAATTAGATATAACTTTAAAATGTTAGCCTTAGTTTTATAACTTGTTGCTCCATGTAAAAATCAGTTCCTCTAAATGTACACACTGTTTGATTCCTAGTTCTTTCATATTTGTTCCTGATCACACTTTCACACACAGATCCACCGTGAGTTGTAAGAATGCAACCATCAAGTTGGCAAACAATCTAAAAGTGAACTTATTCATAGAAAATCAGGAACTGTGATTGGTTTGATGATATTGATACAATCACATAGGGAAGTCTATTATGATGTCACCTCTTCATAGCAAGAAAAATCAAGATATCATCATGTTATTTTAGGGACATATGTGTTTGTGTGCTTTTACTTGTAAATATATATTAATTATATCATAGAACAATTGTTCTACGGTCACTGGTTCAACAAAAAACATATGTATTTATGTTACTTTAGGGACATATGTGTTAAAAAAATTAAGCTCGCTCCTTAACAGAGGACAGGATAATAATAATAATAAGAGTATGGTGTCAGATACTACATTACAACCGAATAGGTGACTTAGCAAGAGATATAAGCATTCTATAGATATGTATCCAACCGGCTCTATACTATGGTCACTTGATTCTGTGGACTTCTTGGCCATGGTAGGTAAAGAAGCTCCATGGCCGGAAAAATTGGATGTGGGGAGCCATGCTTATAACATTTAGACATGTGACCAAGGCATATATCAAGACCTTTTGCCAAATGTGGATTTCAATCCAAAATGAATACAATGGACTTAGCTATACAAAATACCGTCCTTGGTTTCTTCCCTAAATTTGTCAATTTGTGTGCATATAAATGTTACAAGAAATCAAAACCCAAGAGGTATCAGCAAAAGAAGGCACTACGAACTGAGAGAAGTAATTACCCCTTCTAGTATAGTCTCAAACACTTTCCATATCTTTTGTAGGAGCTCTTGCTGAACTTGAGAGTCATTATTGTCATAAAGTTCATAACTGAAAGATAATATAAGATGTTATATTAGTTGCATCTTTATTTGGGTTTAGCATGTCTACACATATAGAACCTGGATAAAGTTGTACCTCTCAAGATCATGGTAAAAAAACCAGAGTCGTCTCCACTTGTGTGTCACATGAAGAAAATTTACTGGATTGGAACACACACTAGCAGTTGTTCTCTTTATGGACCATGGCACAAAATTTGCGATATCAGCAAAAGGAGTTTGCTTCCATGGTTTTGTTCTGGCGACATTCTCAATGTTCTGTTCATTCACACGCAATGGAATTATCTGTAACATTATATATGTACATGATGCATAATGAAGTATAAGCATAATCTTTCCCTTTGTTAAAAATGTTGCCTTTTTGTACATGGATTATCAAAACTTGTCCTATAAACTCTCATATGCCAGAAAAAGTACTACTTTTAGACGTACCAAAATACCAAAGTAAAATATATTATTATATCCATGGGTTCATGGACGCATGTATTGATGATGCCCCACATGGGGGGCCCTTTTTAGAAGATGATTGTTCTTATAAAGGTGAATGTGGGCATGTGCGTACTCATATGAAGGTGAATTTGCCTCCCATTTATGGTCTTAAGATTTGTTGAAGATTGGAGAAACTAAAACAGACATGTCTGATGGTGGTCATGTTTATTATTCCTGCAATTTCAGAGGTATATATATTAACTATGGCAGTTGGCAACCATAGTTGTAGTTCTCCCTATTCTCAAAATAATTATGCAAATCTCAGATGATAATAGTACAAGGGTACCCAAAAATCTAAGGTAGAAGTGAAATAATGCTATTGTTTTTACTTCTAAAAGAGTAGCCAATATGATAATCTAAACTATAACTTCAGATGCTTACACGCACCTTGGGTAGTGGTCACCAATAAATTTTCTCCGATCAATAGTCAGTACTTCAACTCTCCATAAAGCATGATTTGCATTATTTTTACCATGTATAATGAACATCGCTGGTAACTTCATATCTCATTTGCTCACCAATGGCAATTGGAATGTGTGTGTTGGAATAGAGGCCTGAAATACTGTAAGCCTGGCAAAGAAGCACCGTAAAGTTGTCACTCCCAGGAAACTCCATGAATAATAATGTATTTTGGAAAGGAGGCAAAGTTCAATTTCCAAGTGGTGGGCATTGTACAGCAATGAGTTTACTAAATTGTACTCCCTCTGTTCCTAAATATAAGTATTTTAAGAGATCTCGATAAGAACTACATACGGATGTATATAGACATATTTTAGAGTATAGATTTACTCATTTTGCTCCGTATGTAGTCTGCATTGGAATCTCTAAAAAGACTTATATTTAGGAACGGAGGGAGTACATATTACAATGCACACTTGTTGTACTGGCATAGTTTAGATTATAACCGGTTTATAGGCACAAACAAATTAAATTACTCATAAATATTTAAACTGGACAAATGGTTGATTGTGGATTAGAGCGACCAAGCATGCATCAATGATTATTAGAGGAGTTGGGGCAGCAAATCAAGTGATCAGAATTGAGATCTCTCTCTCTCTCTCTCTCAATTACTCATAAATATTTAAACCAGACAAATGGTTGATTATGTTTAAACCAGACAGATGGTTTCATTCAAAATCTCTCTCTCTCCCTCCCTCCCTCCCTCCCTCTCTCTCTCTCTCTCTCTCTCTCTCTCTCTCGTGCCATCACACATGCCACCTACATAGAAATGGCTGAAACACCATTCTAAGGAATACATTACACATAAGCTTGATGACAGAACTACTACCAATGTAAAATATTTGTAAGCCTAATTGGAAACTATGTCAGAAAGTAAAATAAAATAAAATAAAGTTGTCGCTATTGTATTCTTATAAAACAAAATTATCACTCGTGTTCTTGGTAAACACGATGAGATGTAAACAGTCAATGAGAGGATCCATGGTGATGATGATGTCGATGATTTCCCCCTCCCAGAGGGATGTTTCCCCCGCAGAACAGCTCCGCCGCAGCCCTAGATTGGTTCCTCCTCGAGACGGTGGTGCTTCGTCCCAAAAGCTTCCTTATGATTTTTTCCAAGGCAATATAGCAGAAGATGGGCATCGGGGGGTTGGCAGGTGGCCCACGAGGCAGGGGCGCGCCCTCCACCCTCATGGACAGTGGGTGGCCCCCCTCTGGTGCTTTCTTCGCCCAATATTTTTAATATTTCCAAAACTGGCTTTCGTGGAGTTTTAGGACTTTTGGAGTTGTGCAGAATAGGCCTCTAATATTTGCTCCTTTTCCAGCCCAGAATTCTAGCTGTCGGCATTCTCCCACTTCATGTAAACCTTATAAAATAAGAGAGAAAAGGCATAAGTATTGTAACATAATGTGTAGGAATAGCCCATAATGCAATAAATATTTATATAAAAGCATGATGCAAAATGGACAAATCAACTCCCCAAGCTTAGACCTCGCTTGTCCTCAAGCGAAAGCCGATATCAAAAAATAGGTCCACATGTTTAGAGACAGAGGTGTCGATAGAATAAAATACGGACATGAGGGCATCATGATCATTATTAGAACAACAACATATATATTGTCATATGATTTCTTATGCTAAAGTAATAATCTATTCACAATGTAAAGTATGAATCAGAAACTTCACTGAAAACTAGCAAACTATAATCTCAGTCATTGAAACAATTGCAATTTATCATAACATCGAAAAGAGTCAATATAGGAGCTTTTCAGCATGTCCACATACTCAACTATCCTTTAGTTTTTCACAATTGCTAACAGTCACGCAATACTTATGGGTATTAAGTTTCAATCGGACACAGACAAAGATAGGGGCTTTTGGTTTTGCCTCCCAACCTTTTACCTCAAGGGTAATGTCAACAATAATACTTTATGAAAATCTACATCCAATTGGATATATATATATATATATATATGTCGGAGTAAATGACCACGGGTAGCCTAGCCGGTTCCCATTGGCCCTTCGAAAAAATGACAGGCCGATTGAGCCTTCAAGCACCCAAGGCATGGGGCCGCCTTCCCCCGGTCGGCTGTCTCACAGGCCGACTACCAGAAGGCGGACCAGCCATAAACTCTCATGGAGAAGGCCACGATAGGGACGACTCCAAGAAGCCGGCCACGAAAAGACCGACTCCAAGAAGCCAGCCCCTGGCAAGCGGCCAAGATCGGGCCCTTAAAGTCTGCACCCCCATAACGGTGATGAGACAGGGCGTGGTAACAATGAAGCCTGCCACCCCCGAATCCCGAAGCACGCATGACCACAGTACGCCGTATGGGGCAGCCATCACCCATCCGACGTGGCACTGTTGCCATGCTGACCATGACGCCCTCCACGACAGGCTGTCAGTACGGCCCGCAGGCAGCGGGCCCCTTCGGTCAGAGAGATGCCCGAAGGCGGCCATGCCTCCCCCAGTAGGCATGGGATGCGGCCGGCTCCCAATAGCCGGCTTGCTCCCCCCATCGAAGCACGCGCACCATTAAGGAGACAAGACGAGGTAAGGCTACAGTTGGAGCCTGCCAGGCGGCGGCACTATAGCCATGCTTACCTCGACATAGCCCTCGTCATCAAGGGCGAGGCAACAGTAACCAGCCCCCCGACAAGACCCCCCAAGTAGTGGGGCCTACCTGTCGACCAAGAGGGTGGCAGCCGGCGGGACCCACCAGTCGGCGGGCCCCAGCGGCCGGCGGAGAAGCCGGCGAACATAGACACTGACGGCTAGGGCCCACGCCCAGCCGGATTACCATTGTACCCCTGGGGGTAGGCCTATATAAACCCCCCAGGGCACCCATGCAAAGGGTTGATCTCTGAGAGTTTTAGACACTACATTGAGGGGAGAAGAGAGCTAGCCTTGCCCTTCTTCCTCCTCCCGCCGAACAGCTCAAGGAGCCTCTTGTAGCCACTTGTTGATCTAGTTATCATGCGGAGACCCCGCAGAGCAGGACTAGGGGTGTTATCTCCACGGAGAGCCCAGAACCTGGGTAAGATCCGCCGGCGTGCATGTCTTTGCCTCATCCTGTTTCCAGGCACCGGCTATGTCTTACTGGCTCCGACAATGATAAGCCACCCATTGGCATATGTCGCACCTACCACCCGACATTTGGCGCCCACCGTGGGGCCAGGTGCACCGTCGTTCGGAGACATGCTCTGGACGGGAACCCTTTTCCTTCCTCGCGAGCGTAGCCAGCCCGGCACGCCCGATGGCGCTTGCCCCGACGCGCTGCAAGGCGTCGACGATGCCTGCGCGGTGAGCTGCCTCGCCGATCTTCTTGGCGAAGCCCGCATCTCCGACGAGCCCGCATCTGACGCAGGCACGGGCTGCCCCGAGAGCCGCCTCATCAGCCTCCTCGACCAACTCCACGTCTCCAGCGAGCCTACTGCGGATCTGGAGTCGGTTGGCTCCACCGAACCAATGCTTGTCGACACCGAGACGGCATCGCTTGACACTTTCCCCACCAACATAATAATCTTCGACGACCCTCTTCCTCGAGCCGACAGCGATGGCAGCACCGTCACCGAGGTACTAGTCATCATCCACGGCGTCACCTCTGGCGAGAACGCCCACGACGCCCTGCAAGCGGCGCTGCACGACTTGTCCACCCCCATCCCGGCCGACGCCGACGCCGAGACGCTTGAGGCACGCCGCCTCACCCTCATTGCGGAGGGCCAGAAGATAGCCTCCATGAGACGCCTCACTGAGGCTCACTAGCGTGAAGTTGACCGTGCCGCCTACGGTACACCGCCTCATGACGGGCCGAGCCGAGCCGGCGTCGTCAAGAAGCGTGACGCAGCCATCGCCAACATGCTGGGAGCAGACCGCCCAGTCTATGCCGCGCCCCTCGAGAACCTACGCACTGCCCAGGCGGCCATAGACGAGCTGAATGGACTGGGGGCCGACGAGCTCCCCTACATGACCAGACGCATCCAGCAGTTGATCGACGCGGCTACAGAGCGACATGAAGCCAACGCCCACGCTGGAAGTCCTCCCCCATGCCGAGAGCATGGTGTGACGTCACGAACACCGACTGCAGGCGGCGCCCATGCAAGACAAGAGAAGGAGCCGGCTGCTAGCCGCAGTCAGACTCGAATCACCATCGAGCGCGACGCAGAAGGCCGCCCTCGAGCTGTGGAACGACGAGGCAATCCACCTCCTCCTCCGCCTCGTGGGGAGAGATATCCCACCCCGCTGCCTGTCACGCATCCGACTCTCAGCGGCCGACTAGGTCATCATGAAGGAGTCGGCGAGAATGACGCCCGCCATCGGATCGACCGCCTAGCGCGATCCCTGGCGCTGGAAGAAGAAGACGATGTCGGCGCGCCCTGCTTTGGCCCCCACATCCGCGACGAGCCCTTAACCAAAGGGTTCTCACTCCCGAGAGACACGCCCAAGTACAACGGCTCCATGAAGCCGGAAGATTGGTTGATCGACTACTCCATTGCAGTTCGCATAGCAAACGGCAACAAGCGTGTTGCCGTGAAGTACGTCCCCCTCATGCTCCAAGGCACGACACGCACCTGGCTCAACAGCCTCAAGCCTTACAGTGTCAACAGCTGGCTAGACTTCACAGAAGTCTTCATCTGCAACTTCACCAGCACCTACACGCGGCCCCCCAAGCCTCGCCAGCTCTCCATGTGCATTCAAGGGCCCAACGAATCAACACGCGACTACCTCACGCGTTGGGCCGAGCTCCGCAACTCCTACGAGGGGGTGCACGAGGTTCAAGCCATAGAATACTTCACCGCTGGATGCCGAGAAGACACCCTCCTCAAGCACCGACTCCTCTGCGATGAGCCGACTACCCTCGACGAGCTGCTGATCATAGCAGACAAGTACGCCACGGCCGACTCTTCAATGAAGACTGAGCTCCGAGTAGACGCCTCCGAGAAGGTGCTACCTCCGGCTCCCAAGACGCCGGCTGGAGACTCCAACCGACGCCCGTACCAGAACGACAACAAGCGCAAGGCCCCTATGTCGCCTTCCACTAGTCGGCAAGTGGCCACAGTCGAAGACGAACAACCCGATGAGCGGCCCGCGCCCAAGAAGCAGAAGGGCGGCAGGCCGGCTTGGCAGTCGGCTTTCTCCTACGAGCAAACCCTTGACGCCCCCTGCAAGTTCCACAGCGGCGCGAAGCCGTCCAACCAAACGACTCGGAAATGCCATTGGCTCACATGAATCTCCAAGGGCGAAGGGCTGGTGCCGCCTCCTCCTGCTGGCCAGCCGCCTCCAGCCCCTCAGCAGTCGGCCGCTCGGCCAGCGGTTGGGGCTGTTCAAGACGAGTTCCCCGACGAGCATGCCGCCTACATTGTCTTTACAAGCCAGACTGAAGATCGGCGCAGCCGGCACCGACAGCACCAAGAAGTCAACGCGGTCGCCTCGAACAACCCCAAGTTCATGCACTGGTCGGAGAAGCCTATCAGCTGGAGCCGGGCCGATCACCCAGAAGTGATGCCGTCTCCCAGCTCTTACGCATTGGTTTTGGACGCCACCCTCACAACAAAAAGGCGAGCTGCCTGTTTCTCCCGCGTACCGATAGATGGTGGGAGCAGCATCAACATACTGTACTGTGACACCATGGAGAAGCTGAACATCAAGCTGAAGCAGCTCATGCCTAGTCGGACTGTGTTCCATGGCATCGTACCCGGCCTGTCCTGTTCACCAATCGGCAAGATCAAGATGGATGTCCTCTTTGGGGGCAAGGCTCATTTTCGTCGAGAAGCAATATGGTTTGAAGTAGTGGATCTGGAGAGCCCTTACCATGCATTGCTTGGTCGACCTGCTTTGGCCAAGTTCATGGACGTACCCCACTACGCCTACCTCAAGATGAAGATGCCGAGTTCCAAGGGCATCATCACCATAGCCGGAGACTACAAGAAATCCTCTGAGTGTGCGGCAGCTAGCAGCCGGCTGGCCGAGTCCCGTGATTGCTGAAGAGAAAAAGATGCTGGATCGAGTCGTGGCCATGGCCGATAGGCAGCCGGCCTTGTCCCCTGACCCCAAGGAATCTGATGCTCAAGGTTCTTTCCAGTCGGCCAAAGAAATAAAGAAGATACCTCTGGACCCAGAGCACCTGGAGAGGTTTGCTGCCATTGGAGCAAACTTGGATAGAAAATAGGAAGGCGAGCTCGTCGATTTCCTCCGTGAGAATCAGGATATCTTCGCATGGTCCCCCAAGGACATGCCGGGTGTTCCGAAGGATTTCGCCAAGCACAAATTACACGTCCGAGCATATGCAAAACCAGTCAAGCAACCCATCCGCCGGCTGTCGAAGGAAAAGAGAAGGATTGTAGGAGAAGAGATAGTCTGGCTTCTGGCAGCCAGCTTCATTATGGAGGTGTTCTTTCCAGAATGGCTTGCCAACCCGGTCCTTGTTTTGAAGAAGAATAACAAGTGGCGCATGTGTATAGATTACACCAGCCTCAACAAAGCCTGCCCCAAAGATCCATTTGCCTTACCTCGAATCGATCAAGTGATAGACTCCACAGCCGGATGCGAGTTGTTGAGCTTCTTGGACGCTTACTCAGGCTACCACCAGATAAAGTTGGATCCGGATGACCGCCTAAAGACCGCCTTCATCCCACCATTTGGAGCTTTCTGCTACCTAACTATGACATTTGGCTTGAGAAATGCCGGTGCCACTTTTTAGCGTTGCATGCAGAAATGCCTCCTCAAGCAGCTCGGCAGAAATGCCCACGTCTATGTAGATGATGTCGTAGTGAAGACGGAAAAGCATGGCACCCTGCTGGAAGACCTCAGAGAGACATTTGAAAACTTGCGCCGGTTTCAGATCAAGCTCAACCCCGAGAAATGAGTGTTCGGAGTACCAGCCGACCAGCTTCTAGGCTTCCTGGTCTCCGAACCCAGTGAAGATCAAGGCCATAGAGAGAATGAAGATCCCTACCAAGCTGCGAGACGTCCAAAAGTTTACCGGATGCGTGGCCTCCCTGAACCGCTTAATCAGCCGGCTCGGAGAGAAAGCTCTCCCCCTCTACCGACTCATGAAGAAGTCCACTCACTTCGAGTGGAACGACCAAGCATACCAAGCTTTCCATGAGCTAAAGAAGATGCTGACCACGCCGCCCATCTTGGCGGCACCGACTAAGAAAGAGCCCATGCTCCTTTACATTGCCGCCACTAGCCGGGTGGTCAGCACCGTTATCGTGGTTAAGCGCCAAGAAGAAGGCCGAGCTCAGCTAGTCCAGAGGTCGGTGTATTATTTGAGCGAAGTAATGTCCACCTCGAAGCAGAACTACCCGCACTACCAGAAGATGTGCTATGGTGTGTACTTCGCCGCCAAGAAACTCAAGCCCTACTTTCAAGAGCACCCCATCACGGTCGTATGTACTGCCCCGCTCGCCGAGATCATAGGCAGCCGGGATGCATCCGGCCGGGTGGCAAAATGGGCCATTGCGCTGGCTCCTTACACGATCTTCCACCAGCCCCGCACCGCCATCAAGTCCCAGGCACTGGCCGACTTCCTTGTCGACTAGGCCGAGACCCAGTACCGGCCGCCGGCCCCCGACTCCACTCATTGGCGGATGCACTTCGATGGATCCAAGATGCGCACCGGCTTGGGAGCCGGCATCGTCCTCACCTATTCCAAGGGCGACAAACTCAGATACACATTGCAAATTCATTTTGCCGCCTCCAACAATGTGGTCGAGTACGAGGCACTCATACACGGGCTCTGGCTAGCCAAAGAACTCGGCATCCGCCGGATCCTGTGTTATGGCGACTCGGATTTGATAGTCCAGCAATCATCTGGCGACTGGGACGCTAAGGACGCAAACATGGCAAGCTACTGCTTCCTCGTTCAGCAAATCAGTGGATATTTTGAAGGATGTGAGTTCCTCCACGTGCCACGGGCCGACAACGAGCAAGCAGATGCCCTGACACGAATAGGCTCCACCCGACAAGCTATACCAACCGGCGTCTCTCTCCGACGCCTCCTCAGGCCATCTCCAGAATCTGAGTCCATCTTCGTACCGCCTGACCCTGACTCAGTCGGATCCGACTTGGGCAACCAAGCAGGTGGCTCGGGGACTTCGACAGGTGGCTCGGGGACTGCCATAGTCGCACCCGGCTCAGGGACTGCCATAGTCGCACCCGGCCCGGGGACTTCAGAACCCGGCCCGGGGACTACGGCAGTCGGCCCGGGGACTACGGCAGTCAGCCCGGGGACTACGGCAGTCGGCCCGGCGACTGCATCGACACAACAGGCGGTGGCCGACTCCAACTCTTCACCACCCAGCCCACCCGCCTTGGTCGCAGTAGCCATATTGGCAATAGAAGAAATCGCAGCTCCATCATGGGCCCAAGCCATCCTCAACTTCCTGGTAAACAGAGAGCTACCGACCGATGAGATCTCGGCAAGACAAGTCCAACGTCGAGCCGAAGCATACACAATAATGAACCGAGAGCTCGTTAGGCGCAGCATCACTGGAGTCTTCTAGCGCTGCGTCGAACCAGAGAAGGGCATAGCAATCCTCGAAAATATCCACCAAGGTGAATGCGGCCACCATGCGGCCTCAAGATCACTCATCGCCAAAGCTTTCCGCCATGGATTCTTCTGGCCAACTCCTTTGGAAGACACCAAGGAGTTAGTCAAACACTGCAAAGGGTGCCAAGTCTTCGGCTCCAAGCAACACCTGCCGGCTTCTGCACTCAAGACCATCCCCCTCACCTGGCCTTTTGCCGTCTGGGGACTGGACATGGTGGGCCCATTCAAGACGGCGCGCGGCGGCATGACACATCTGCTCGTCGTCGTGGACAAATGTACCAAGTGGATTGAAGCGAAGCCGATCAAGAAACTGAATGGGCCAACTGCCATGACATTCATCACAGATATTACAACCCGGTATGGCGTACCACACAGCATCATCACTGATAATGGCACAAATTTTGCCAAGGGAGCACTGGCACGTTTCTGCGCGACACAGGGCATCCGACTGGACTTAGAGTCCGTTGCCCACCCGCGGTCAAACGGCCAAGTCGAGCGAGCAAACAGCCTCATCCTCTCCGGCATCAAGCCCCGATTGGTCGTGCCATTGGAGCGTTCGGCCGGCTGTTGGCTCAATGATCTGCTGGTCGTCCTCTGGAGTTTGCTCACTACCCCAAACAAGTCAACCGGCTTCACCCCTTTCTTCCTTGTATATGGTGCCGAGGCTGTCATCCCAACTGACATTGAGTTCGACTCACCTCGGGTCACCATGTACACGGAGGCGGAGGCCAAGGAAGCGCAAGAAGACGGCGTCGACCTGCTAGAAGAAGGCCGGCTATTAGCCCTCAGCCGGTCTGCCATCTACCAGCAGGGTTTACGCCGTTACCACAACCGGAAGGTCAAGCCAAGATCCTTCCAAGAGGGTGATCTTGTGCTCCGGTTGATCCAGCGATTAGCCGGCCAACACAAGCTCTCGGCCCCTTAGGAAGGCCCCTTCGTCATCAGTAGGGCCTTAGGCAACGACTCCTACTACCTGATCAACGCGCAGAAGCCGAAGGCACGCAAGAGGGATGAATCTGGCAAGGAGTCGGAACGACCATGGAACGCCAATCTCCTTCAAAGATTTTACAGTTAAAATGCAGTATGTACCACACTACCTTTTGTATTAAGCACAAGACAACGGGTCCCCCGAGGAGCACTCGGGGACTATCCTCTTTTATCTATGTATGATGAGTATCATGCCTATGATTATGTTACTACATTTGTTTTCTTGTCCGGCACCGGGTTCGATCAGTCAGCCCGGGGACTTGCCGCCTTGAGTTATATTCAAGTTCTACCTGCAGTCAAACAAGTAGTGTGCCGACACCCAAGCCCTCTCTTGTTGAAAGTCGCAGCTCGAAGAATCGGCTGTCCGACTGGCAAGAGCCAAAGGCAGGAAAGGATGCCCACATGAAAAACGGCTAAGGACTAACGAACTTATATAACACAAGCCGGCTTCCCACCCCGCCAACCGGCTGTCAGAGAAGCCGGCTGGCCGGCTTCCCGTTCACCCTGCTACAATCTAAGAAAGCTCGAGTACTTGTCCTCCCAAACGGCCAAGCCCTTCCTCAGCCACATACTGCAGAGCAACTGTCCGGCTGGGAAGGCAGCGACCAAGGGAGGGCGGCAAAGGAAACAGCCAAAGGATGAAAAGCAAATATGAACGGAAGCCAAGCACATGCATGATTATATTTACACAAAAGGCCTTCGAAAGGCCAGCATTCAACATAGTTGGAATACACCCCCGGTAGGTGGAACTGCGCAAATTTAACAAAAGTTGTTCAAAGAGTAATAAGCAGGAAGGCAAAGATAGCGGATCAGGCCAAGGGAGCAACAGGCGAGCCAGGCAGGTTAGTGGAGATGGCAGTGTCGGCTGGAGGAGTGGCCGGCTGACGAGTCTCGGCGTCACCGGTTGCAGGCGGCGCGCCTGCACGCGCCTCATTGCTGGAGGCACGATCAGGCTGAGGCTGGCTGGTCGCTCCACCGTCTAGCGCGGCGTCTTCGCCATCCTCCCCCTCCTCCTCTTCGCCTTCGTCACTGGAACCGATCTCCTCCGCCGAGTCTTCACCTTCTGCCGGGTTCAGCCCGGACCACTCCTTCGGCTGAGCAACGTCGTCATCATTTACCTTAGGGGAAAAGGCACTAGTGTCGGTATAGTCGGCGATCACCGAGGCGCGCTGGATGATAACCGGTCGCACCGCCTCCAGCTCCTCGTTGGCCTGCTGCCGCCAGGTGGCCAGCTGGGCCAAGTCCAGCCCAGGATACTAAGCTCGGATGAACTCTAGCGCCCGCCTGGCGCCAGACCGAGCCGCAGAAGCCTTCCAAGCCTCGAAGCGGCCGACTGCTACCTCCAGCCAGTCAGCAGTCCGACTGGGGGTGCAGGGAACCACCTCGTCGGGCCAGAGGCCGGCCAGCACCTGCGCCCTGGCACGCTGAAGACAGCGGAGCATGCGGTAAGCCAGCTGGAGGCGGGTTTGAATCGCCAGAAGCTGCTCCTCAAGCGACCGACCAGCATCCGGCACGATCTCAACCCCAGCCTGCCGTCGAGCATCACAGTGGGCCTCGATGGCTTGGTTGGCGGCAACGGAGTAACCAGGGAAGTAATCTGCACAAAGAAGAAAAGAGCAGCACGAAGTCAGAAGACAGACCAGATGCCAGGTGGCGAGCAAAGGAACGAGGAAGAAGGCGGCCTACCGTCAATCAAATCTTCAACCCGGCTGTATCCTTCGCACAGCCTTGCCTCGCCTCAGTCCAGCTCGCCGCCTCGGTCTCATATTCGGCTTGAGGGGCGGCCTCGCTGTCCTGCACCGCCTTCAGGGTCGCCTTATGGCTCTCCTCCTGGTCGGCCAGTTTCTTGGCCAAGCGATCACGTTCCTGAGCCAAGGTGTTGCACTCGGCTTCCTTGGCGTGAAGGGTGGTCTGGGCCCCACCTAGCTGCTCCCGCGGGTCGGCATTGGCCCCTGCAGATATGAAGAAGAAGAAGAAGCAATAAGGAAGAAGTCAGCAGGAAAGATCCAACCCGACTGCTCAGTAGTCGGCCCGAATCTCGGGGGACTACACCCAGTGGGTGCGCTGACGCGCCCCCACATGAGATAAAAAATGAATCACTTACTCCAGCTCTCAGTCAGATCGGTGGTCTTCTGGTTCATCTCCTGGGCCTGGGAGTTGAAGGCGGTCGCATGGAGGTTGTGATAGTCCTGCCAATAGGACAGAGGTGCGAATAAGAACAAGACATCAATAAAAGTCTACTAAGAAGTTCCAAGCCGCCTGCTCAGCAGCCGACTCGGAACTCGGGGACTACACCCAGTGGGTGCGCTGACGCGCCCCCACGGAAGAAATCAAGAGCAATCGACGAAAAGCGGGAAGACTCACATGAATGGCCGTCCGCGTTGCAAGAAACTCTTGAGTATACTGCTTCAGCGCGGCGGCCTAGAACTGAAGCTGATCCCGAACGTCCTGCGCCGCCACGTTCAGCACGGCCGTTCCACCGCCCGGCGTCCACCCTGGCGAGTTGGCGCTGGCCGTCTCCAGATCCTGGGCCGACGGGCCGAAGCCCACGGCCTTGTGTGGGTCCGGCACTGAAGTTGCCTTCCCTGCACGCCGACAAGACGGCGACAGGACCACAAGATCCGCCCTCACAGTCGGCTCGCCTCCAGCCGGCTGCTCAGGTGGCGCGTCAGGCCGGCCACCTTGGCCCGCTCCAGTCGGCGATGGCGGTGCCGCCCCTCTCTCTAGGACGACTGCGTAGCCCTCCTCCCTCTCCGTCGCCGGCTAGTCGCGGCCGGCTTCCTCCGGCGGGGCACTGGGATATCGGGAGCCACGTTGCAAAGGGGGATGACGAGCCGCGGAGGCTGGTTACGCAGGGCTTCCGCCGCCCTCTCCGCGGCCGCAGCCTCCGGTTGAGCCTTGGCCGCCGCATCGGCTCGCGCCTCCGCTGACTCCTCCATCGTCTCCTGTGCTGCCCTGGCGGCGGCCGCCCTCTGCTCCTCCGCCTCCCGCTCCTCGCGCTCGTTCCGCTCCGTCGCCGCTAGGAGATCAACACGGGGGTCCACGCAGCGGGCACTCGCAGACCGTCCTCCCGCTCCAACCACGGAGCCGGCCGTGACCCGCTCGAGAGAAAGTGGAGCCCTGTTTGATAAGTCAAGGGAAAGGCTTAGGAGAATGACAACCAAAGAGAAAAAAGAAAGGCGCGAGAGAATTGACACTTACGCCGAAACCACCTGCGGCTGCTTCAACACCTTGCGGAAGCGGGCTGCCTTTGCGGCCGCCTCGTCCCGCTTGGTCGCCGCCGTAGTACCCCCTGGGCTTCTTCGGCCGACTGCCGAAGAGGGTCGGCATGGCCTGGCGTTTCTGCATGCCACCACGAGCAGCCGGCGCGGCAGATGAGCCCGCGCCTTGATGATCGGACATCGGTTGACGGCGCGGAACAACGTCGGCCTCGTCGTCATCCAGCCAGTCCTCGAAGCCGGCACCAAGCCTGGAGCCGCCTGCCTCACCGCATCCCCCTACGGCGTCGTCGTCTAGAGCGGCCGCCCCCAAGTCGGAATCGTCCAAGTCGTCTGTCGCGCGGTCGGGGACGAACTGGCGCTCCACCCACGCGGATCCGGCCGCCTGTCAAAGGCGGGGGCTCTGTTAAAAACACGTCGACTGGTCAAGAGTCGGCCAGTATGAACTCGGCAACAAGAGAAGGAGAAAAGAAGGGAAGCTTACCGAAGGCGGAGGATTGGCATGAGAGTACGGCTCCTTGCTGAACTGCCACTCCTCGGTGAGTTTGCAGTTGGCGATGTAATTCACCATATAAGATACCTCGGCATGAGGCATCTCCTTGGTGCTTAGCCGACTTGGGTTGAATCGACCGCTCATCTGGCAAATCATGTGAGGGAGGCCTTGGAGTGGGAGCACCCGGCACTCCACGAAGGCGGCTATCAGGTCGGGCCCGGTCAGGCCCTCCGATTGGACCAGCACCCGGAGCCGTGCGACGGCAGCAGCCCCAACCGGAGACAGCATCCTGGCTCGGAAGGACCATGAAGGCTGCCTCCCAGCCGGCGAGCCGGCTGCGTAAGCCAGCAGATTGACGAAGTCACCCTGCGAAGTGACGTTCTTCACGTAGAAGTAAGATTTTTACCAGAGCTTCACCGACTGGATCAACGCGATGGGCGAAAACGGATTGTTGCCCGTCGATCTCCACACGGTGATGAAGGCGTCGTAGGGGGCAGGCACGCCCGCGACGACGGTGCCGAGTTAGGACTGGAAGAATTTCCCCCAAAAGTTCAAGGGTGGGGAGGACGCCAAGGAAGCCTTCGCACAGAGTGACGAAGGCCGATAGCAGCACCACCGTATTTGGGGTAAGGTGGTGCGGTTGGAGATGATAGAACTCGAGGAAGGAGCGAAGAAACCGCTCGCCGGCAGGCCGATGCCGCGCAGGCAGTGCGAGCGGAAGATTACCCGCTCATCCTCCTCCGGCACCGGCGAGATCTCTCCCTCCGGCGTGAGACGGAGCCGCACATAATCTCTGCCCGGCAATCGCCGCGTCTTGTGGAGGAAGTCGACGTGGTCCTCGTGAACATTGGAGCCATCCCAGGAGCTGGACCGCGCCATGAGGACGGCGAGGCAACGGGAAAAGCTCGACGGCGGAGGGCGCGCGATTCAGCTACAGCTAAGCTACGGCGCGCCAAGAAGATTGGCGGAAGGACGGCGCGGCGGCGAGCAGCTGCGACGACGGAGAGGAGGAGGAAGAAGAAGAAAATGGCGGAGCGAGGGCGAGCGTGCGAGCGCCTGCTGCTCCCCCTCCTCCCCCTACTTATAGCCTTGTGCAGTGAAGCCGAGGAGGTGAGGCATGGGGGGACGTGGGATTAACTGCGCCCATTCCCCCACGCCCCGCGATTATTACGCCCCAAACGACGTGCGGAGACTGCCGTCGGAAGGCGAGCAGTCCGTTCGGGCCACAGAAGATCCACACTTGGGTCGAGCCATGGAGGTGGCGGGCCCCAGCCTGCGGCGACGTTCTGTTGCGCGCGTGGGCTGACAGGCTCCTCCAGCCGAAGGGTGCCAGGTGGCGCGCAGGCGGCAAGCGGCCAGCCCGCAGCCTGGCATGCGCACCAGCTGATTCCCGCCTTCAGTTTTCAAGAAGCCCCGCCAAGATGGCGAGCCTGATCAAAGCCGGCTCCTAGATGTCGGCTCTTCGGGATAGGAAGCTGATTGAGCTTCTCGTTCCCCTTTCAGCCACGAAGCCCAACCAGCTTCGGGGACTACTGTCGGAGTAAATGACCACGGGTAGCCTAGCCGGCTCCCATTGGCCCTTCGAAAAAATGACAGGCCGATTGAGCCTTCAAGCACCCAAGGCATGGGGCCGCCTTCCCCCGGCCGGCTGTCTCATAGGACGACTACAAGAAGGTGGCCCAGCCATAAACTCTCATGGAGAAGGCCAGGATAGGACCGACTCCAAGAAGCTGGCCACGAAAATACCAACTCCAAGAAGCCGGCCCCTGGCAAGCAGCCAAGATCGTGCCCTCAAAGTCTGCACCCCCATAACGGTGATGAGACAGGGCATGGCAACAGTGAAGCCTGCCACCCCCGAATCCCGGAGCACGCATGGCCACAGTAGGCCGTACGAGGCAGCCATCACCCGTCTGGCGTGGCACTGTTGCCATGCTGACCATGATGCCCTCCACGACAGGCTGTCAGTACGGCCCGCAGGCGGCGGGCCCCTTCGGTCAGAGAGACGCCCGAAGGCGGCCATGCCTCCCCCAGTTAGCCTGGGATGCGGCCGGATCCCAATAGCCGGGTTGCTCCCCCTCGAAGCACGCGCACCAATAAGGAGACAAGACGAGGTAAGGCTATAGTGAGAAACCGCCAGGCGGCGGCATTGTAGCCATGCTTACCTCGACGAAGCCCTCATCATCAAGGGCGAGGCAACAGTAACCAGCCCCCGACAAGATCCCCAGCCGGCAGGACCCACTAGTCGGCGGGCCCCAGCGGCCGGCGGAGAAGCCGCCGAACATAGACACTGACGGCTAGGTCCCACGCCCAGTCGGATTACCATTATACCCCTGGGGGGTAGGCCTATATAAACCCCCCAAGGGCACCCATGCAAAGTGTTGATCTCTGAGAGTTTTATACACTACATTGAGGGGAGAAGAGAGCTAGCCTTGCCCTTCTTCCTCCTCCCGCCGAACAGCTCAAGGAGCCTCTTGTAGCCACTTGTTGATCTAGTGATCATGTGGAGACCCCGCAAAGCAGGACTAGGGGTGTTATATCCACGGAGAGCCCCGAACCTGGGTAAGATCCGCCGGCATGCATGTCTTCGCCTCATCCCGTTTCCAGGTACCGGCGATGTCTTACTGGCTCCCACAATGATAAGCCACCCGTTGGCATATGTCGCACCTACCACCCGACAATATATATATATATATATATATATATATATATATATATATATATATATATATATATATATATATATATATATATATATATATATATACTTTCCAACACACAGTGCTTGCCAAAGGATAAAGTGTAAAAAGGAAAGGTGAAAATCACCATGACTCTTGTATAAGGTAGAAGATAAAAATAAAAGATAGGCCCTTCACAGAGGGAAGCAGAGGTTGTCATGCTATTTTATGGTTGGATGCACAAAATCTTAATGCAAATGAACGTCACTTTATATTGCCACTTGTGATAAGTGTAGGACCGAAAGTATGTCTAGAGGGGGGGTGATTAGACTACTTGACCAACTAAAAATCTAGCCTTCTCCCAATTTTAGTTCTTGGCAGATTTTAGCAACTTAGAACAAGTCAAGCAATCAACCTACACATGCAATTCTAAGAGTATAGCAGCGGAATGTAAAACAATTGCATATGAAGGTAAAGGGAGGAGTTTGAGGAGGCAAACGCAATGTTGACACGGAGATTTTTTATCCATGGTTCCGATTGGTGGTGCTATCGTACATCCACGTTGATAGAGACTTCAATCCATGAAGGGTAACGGTTGCACGAGTCCATGAAGGGCTCCACCCACAAAGGGTCCACGAAGAAGCAACCTTGTCTATCCCACCATGGACGTCGCCCACAAAGGACTTGCCTCACAAGGGTAGATCTTCACGAAGTAGGCGATCTCCTTGCCCTTAAAAACTCCTTGGTTCAACTCCACAATCTTGTCGGAGGCTCCCAAGTGACACCTAGCCAATCTAGGAGACACCACTCTCCAAGAAGTACCAAATGGTGTGTTGATGATGAACTCCTTGCTCTTGTGCTTCAAATGATAGTCTCCCCAACACTCAACTCTCTCACATAGGATTTGGATTTGGTGGAAAGAAGATTTGAGTGGAAAGCAACTTGGGGAAGGCTAGAGATCAAGATTTATGTGGTAGGATGGAATATCTTGACCTCAACACAAGTGTAGGTGGTTCTCTCTCAGAAAATGTATGTTGGAAGTGTAGGCATGTTCTGATGGCTCTCTCCTTGAATGAAGAGTGGGTGGAGGGGTATATATAGCCTCCACACAAAATCTAACCGTTACACACAACTTACCAAACTCGGTGGGACCGAATCGTGAAACTCGGTCAGACCGATTTAGTCAATAATATGACCGTTAGGCTTTCGGTGGGACCGACATGTCAACTCGGTGGGACCGATACTATTAGGGTTAGGGCATAACGTAATATCGGTGAGACCAATTACACAAACTCGGTGAGACCAATTTTGGTAATAGACACACAGAGAGTTGGTCAGGAAAACTCGGTGGGACCGATTCGCTCATGTCGATTGGACCAAGACGTTACGAAAGCGAAACAGTGAGTTTGCATTGCAATCTTGGTGGGACCGATCGCTCATCTCGGTTTGACCGAAACGTTACGAATTGAAACATAGAGATTACAATCCCATCTCGGTGAGACCAATATCCCTATCGGTGAGACCGAAAAGACTAGGGTTTGTGGCAATGGCTATGACAACTGAACTCGGTGGCGCCGGATAGACAGTTTTGGTGGGGCCGAGTTTGACTTTTGTTTGGGACATATGTGGATGTGATAAAGTAGTTGAGGGATTTTGGAGCATATCACTAAGCACTTTGAGAAAGCAAGCCATTAAGCAGTACCTCATCCCCTCTTGATAGTATTGGCTTTTCCTATGGACTCAATGTGACCTTGGATCTCTAAAAGTAAAATGTAGAGTCTTTTGCTTTGAGCTTGAGCCAATCCTTTTGTCCTTAGCATTTTGAGGGGTCCACTTTTATCAACCATGCCATGACAATCATTGAGCTTTCCTGAAATATTTATCTTGAAATAGCATTAGCTCAATGAGCTATATGTTGTTAGGAATTACCAAAACCACCCAGGGATAGTTGCACTTTCAATCTCCCCCTTTTTGGTAATTGATGACAGTATATAGATCAAAGCTTCGACAAATGATAATAAGATTGAAAAACATCGTCTCTTTGAGAAGTATGTGATAAGTAAGAGCTCCCCCTAAATTTGTGCACTATTTAAAATTTGCTTTGGACTACAAATGCACAATGTGTTAGGACCATGGGTTACTCTTTCATGTCACATACATCTTGTTGGAGCGCTCAAAATGATAATAATTGAACATATGCACTCATCACCAAGCAAAGTGAATGATTATATAAGGATATAAGAGTTAATATCATCCAACAAGCATTAAGGGTAGCATAGCATATGATCATACACATGATCATCCAAGTATCTCATAAAAGACATAGTGTATCAAGCAAGCACACAATAAAGAAGTTCAACCACCAAAAACAAGAGAGATAAAAAGCAACACTCTCTCTTGAAGCCTATGATCTATACATTTTTCTCCCCCTTTGGCAACAAGTTACCAAAAAGTTCAAAAATGCATAGTGCTAAAGACTCTCACGCTTGGTCTTCATGAGGTGCTGTAGAGATGACTCCAAGGATGAAAGCATCAGTTGATGTAGCTGGAGCTGGTGGAGTGGCTGCTAGAGCTGGTGGCACTGAAGCTGTGGCAGCTGGTGCAGATGATGTAGCTCTAGTATCTGGAATAGGCACTACAGCAGATCTCTGTCCTCTGGGCACTCTAGCAAATGCATATCTAGTAGACTTTCCCATCTTCTCCTCCACATCCTCCTGAATTTTCTCAACTATGGTTTGGATCTCAGTGACCTTGACATCAAGAGCATAGAATTTCTGCTCAATGATCCTCTCCAAACTCTCCTGGTTTTGAGTCAGGGTGGCCAAGCCCTTCTCAATTCTCAAGTTGGCGGCAATCAGATAGCCAAGCTGATCTTGCTTGCTCTTCAGGAACACTTGAGATGCCTCTTCAGTAGTTGGCATCCTGGCAGCTTTCTCTGCCCTTGCCTTCTCTCTCTTCTCATGTGCTTGCACAGATGATGGTTCCTCCTCATTCAGCTCAACTGTGTTATCTTCAAACTCAGGATATAAGGGTAGATGCTCCTTATCCAATAGATATGTGCATGTGCCCATCTTTGAGTTGATGAGCTCCTGAATGTGTGGAGCATACTCACAACTTCTCTTCTGATCAGCTGTTGTTCTCTTGATTGTTTCCACAATCAGACTCATGACTTTGAATTTTTGAGGCACATCAAACAAATGCAGCAAGTTGATAGCATGTCCTCTGATCATCTTGTGATATCCAGACTTGGGTAGTAATGTGTGCCTAAGGATCCAGTTGATTGTAGGCAGACCAGACAACAAGAAGTGGCCTCATCTTCAACAGCCACATAATCCTCATCTTCAGAATCTGAGGTTTTCTTCTTCCTTGTCCTGGTGGCTGCTTTTGGCAAAGCAATGTGCTACGAATCAGAGTTAAAGAGTAGCACAAAGTATCAACTTCATACCCTAACTCGGCGGTGAACGTGCTACGGCGGCAATGGTGGGGCAGAATGTCGTTGATGGCGGCGGAGACCAGCAGCCGGAGGTCGCTGGCGGCGAAGAGGACGATCCGGAGACCCGAAGAGGCAGAGTAGGTTATGCGCGGGCGAAGGGTTTCAGAAAAATTTCCAAAATTTGACCCGTGAGTATATATAGCCTGACCCTGTCGGTGTGACCAAGTGGAACAACTCGGTGGCACCGAGATGCAAAACTGCAAGCAGTTACTGCAACTCGGTGTGACCGAAAGGTTCTAATCGGTTGCACCGAGGTTGAAAACCTAAATCAACTTAGTGATCTCGGTATGACCGAAAAGGGTGAATCGGTCAGACCAAAATGCACAAAGAGGTTTTGGAAGTTTAAGTCTATGACGAATCGGGGACTCCGAGTGCTCCTCACACAAAGTGGTTCGAATCTGACTTGATCAAACTTTGTGATGTAGCATGAATAGATTTTGAGACAAGAAAATCATAGATAGCTAGAGAAGGTTCGTAGGCATTCTTGTCCATCCACTTGGCAAAAGGAAATAAAGCAAACAATCAAAACAACAAGTGGATGTCCTTGAATGAGTAAAATATGCAACCAACATGCTCACACAATAAAATGGCAAATGAAATATGTGGCAAAGCATGCACAACCAATTCTAGCATCTATCAAACAATTGGCGATGACTAGGTCATCTATATATGAGTATATTGACTTAGGAGTCAAATGATAACATTTGATCATAGGTCATACTCAACATTTAAGCACAAGTGGGGTTACCACTTTTACATAAAGCATTGTTGTGTTCACACCATTAGAGTTGCTTTAACTCAATTCTTAGACTAAAGCTCCCCCTAGATGTGAGATCCCCCTAAGAGGGATGAACTAACCTTGGGTTTTGTCGATGATGACTTCATGTAGGTGTTGAAGATGTGGGTGCTCAATGTTCATGTAGATCATTTGGAGCAATCCATTGGAGTGAGTTGCACTTTCAATACCTACACGGGTTAGTCCCACAAGGAACAAACAAGGATATCCATAGACATAGAGTGATGCACACACAAGATGATGTCCATGAAAGCATTAGGTTACCTTGTCCTTGTCTTACCAACAAGAGAGTTTGTGACTCCTTGAACTAGTGCAAGATGTGGAAGTTGATTGCACTTGTTCTTGCCAAAACGATATAAGTGAAGTATATTGGTGGAGTCACCCTCAAGAGCTCTCTAGTTCTTCTTCTTTGGAATCCACATCATCTTGATGGGAATCCTTGGAGTTGTAGTTGTACTCGATGAAGTAGAACTTGATGTAGTCTTGGGAACCCACTTGACCAAGGCCTTAGGAGCTTCTTCAAATGCATCAATCTCCTCCTGAAGCTTGTCCTTGCCTTTTTGCTTGTGGTCTTGTGGTGGAAGATCATCTTGAGCTTGTGTTCCTTTGAAAGAAGTAGGATCATACTTCTCTTGTTGAGGAACAAACTTCGTCTTGGGCTATTGATTTCTTCCCACTCAACTCCATTGGCATTGAACTTTCGTTCAAAACCAACACCTTGATTCTCAATTTCCTCGAATTGCTTACTTCCAGCAAGGCTCTTGTAAACACCTTTCTCTATAATTCCCTTCAATAAGCTATTTTCTTTCTCAATTGTAACTTGGCTAAGAGAATCATTAGTGGAATCAAGAGAACTACTAGAAGCAACAACATTGGATTTAGCATGATTATTGTTACTACTAGAAGAAGAATCTATCTTGTTCTTGTTACTAGACTTGACTTGTGGCATGTAAGTAGATAAGAGTAAATGCTTGGCAATGTAAGAAGAACTTTTCTTGCGAAGATCATCATTGATTGCCTTTAAAAACTCATGCTCTTGCTCAAGGTTGAGCTTTTCAAAGTGTAACTTCTCATGAGTCTTTAAAAGTTCTCGATGATCTTCCAAGATAGTTTCATGAGATAACTTAAGAGTGTTTAGTTCTTTAGTTAGGCGCTCAATATTCTCCTTAACATTGTCATTCGTTTTATCTTGATTAGCATGATTATTTGATGTTTCATCATAGTATTCATCACTAGAGTTGTCAACAAGTAAATCAACATCACCTAACAAGTCATCTTCATCACTATTGAAATCAACATACTCGGGGTATGATACCTTTGGGCCTTTAGCCATGAAGCATCTTCCAATTCCTTCATTTGGTGAGTCAAATATGTCGTAGGAGTTGGTTGACACAAGTGCTAGACCGGCAACACCTTCATCTTGAGTATATTTGGAGTCGGAGTGATAGCTTCTCTTGGAGTGATTGTCAGAGTCGGAGCCAGATACCCATTCACCAACATGAGCTGGATGTCTTCATTTTGTGTAGATTCTTGATTACTTGTCCTTCCTTTCCGAACCCTTGCTTCTTCGGGATGTTCTTCGTTCATAACGATCATCTCTACTCCTTCTTTCTCTTGATGGTGATTCTTCTCTTCTACTCCTTCTTTTTGGAGAATCTTTTGTTCTTTTGTAGGGAGTCGTACAGTCATTGGAATAGTGTCTGGGTCTTCCACAATTGTAGCAATTACGCTCACGACTAGAAGATCTCTTGTCATTGTAGGACCTTCACTTGGAACTTCTTTCCTTGCTTCTACTCTTGTAGAACTTGTTGAAGTTCTTCACCATTAGGCTCAATTCTTCATTGAAGTTTTATTTCTCACTTGATGATGTGGGAGCTTCACATGAGGCTTTGTAAGCACCACTTGACTTGTTGTGGAGCTCCTCGTTATCCTTGAGTGACATCTCATGAGCAACAATTCTTCCAATGACTTCCGTTGTCTTGAGATCTTTGTAATTGGGCATCATTTGGATCAATGTGCACACGGTATCATATTTTCCATCCAAGGCTCTTAGGATCTTCTTGATGATGAATTTGCCGGTCATCTCTTCACTTCCTAAGCCAGCAATCTCATTTGTGATCAGAGCAAGCCTAGAGTACATTTCAGCGATGCCTTCACCATCCTTCATTTTGAACTTGTCAAGTTGACTTTGCAGCACATCCAATTTGGATTCCTTGACGGAGTCGGTATCTTCGTGCATGTCAATCAAAGTATCCCAAATTTCCTTTGCATTCTCAAGACGGCTGATTTTGTTGAATTCTTCGGGGCACAATCTGTTGAAGAGGATATCACAAGCTTAAGCATTGTATTGCAGCATCTTCAACTCTTCCGCGGTAGCTTCACGGTTCGGTTCTCTCCTATCAAAGAATTCACCTTGCAAGCCAATACACACAATAGCCCAAACTGCAGGGTTATGTCCAAGAATATGCATTTTCATCTTATGCTTCCAACTAGCAAAGTTTGTACCATCAAAGTAAGGACCTCTACGGTGGTAATTTCCCTCACTAGACTCCATACTCTCCTAGGTTGTGCAACCAAGGCTATGACCACCCAAAGCTACTGAAATCAAAGCAAATGGAGACCAAAGCTCTGATACCACTTGTAGGATCGAAAGTATGTCTAGAGGGGGTGATTAGACTATTTGACCAAATAAAAATCTAGCCTTTTCCCAATTTTAGTTCTTGGCAGATTTTAGCAACTTAGCACAAGTCAAGCAATCAACCTACACATGCAATTCTAAGAGTATAGCAGCGGAATGTAAAACAATTGCATATGAAGGTAAAGGGAGGAGTTTGAGGAGGCAAATGCAATGTTGACACGGAGATTTTTTATCCATGGTTCCGATAGGTGGTGCTATCGTACATCCACGTTGAAGGAGACTTCAACCCATGAAGGGTAACGGTTGTGCGAGTCCACAGAGGGCTCCACCCACAAAGGGTCCACGAAGAAGCAACCTTGTCTATCCCACCATGGCCGTCGCCCACGAAGGACTTGCCTCACTAGGGTAGATCTTCGCGAAGTAGGCGATCTCCTTGCCCTTACAAACTCCTTGGTTCAACTCCACAATCTTGTCGGAGGCTCCCAAGTGACACCTAGCCAATCTAGGAGACACCACTCTCCAAGAAGTACCAAATGGTGTGTTGATGATGAACTCCTTGTTCTTGTCCTTCAAATGATAGTCTCCCCAACACTCAACTCTCTCGCACATGATTTGGATTTGGTGGAAAGAAGATTTGAGTGGACAACAACTTGGGGAAGGCTAGAGATCAAGATTTATGTGGTAGGAATGGAATATCTTGACCTCAACACAAGTGTAGGTGGTTCTCTCTCAGAAAATGTATGTTGGAAGTGTAGGCATGTTCTGATGGCTCTCTCCATTAATGAAGAGTGGGTGGAGGGGTATATATAGCCTCCACACAAAATCTAACTGTTACACACAACTTACCAAACTCGGTGGGACCGAATTGTGAAACTTGGTCAGACCGATTTAGTAGATAATGTGACTGTTAGGAATTTCGGTGGGGCCGACATGTCAACTCGGTGGGACCGATACGGTTAGGGTTAGGGCATAACGTAATCTCGGTGATACCGATTACACAAACTCGGTGAGACCGATTTTGGTAATAGACACATAGAGAGTTGGTCAGGCAAACTCGGTGGGGCCGATTTGCTCATCTCGGTTGGACCGAGACATTACAAAAGGGAAATAGTGAGTTTGCATTGCAATCTCAGTGGGAGCGATCGCTCATCTCAGTTTGACCGAAACGTTACGAAGGGAAACAAAGAGATTACAATCCCGTCTCGGTGAGACCGAGAACCCTATTGGTGAGACCGAAAAGACTAGGGTTTGTGGCAATGGCTATGACAACTGAACTCGGTGGCGCTGAATAGACAATTTTGGTGGGGCCGAGTTTGACTTTTGGTTTGGGACATATGTGGATGTGAGAAATTAGTTGACGGATTTTGGAGCATATCACTAACCTCATCCCCTCTTGCTAATATTGGCTTTTCCTATGGACTCAATGTGACCTTGGATCACTAAAAGTAAAATGTAGAGTCTTGTGCTTTGAGCTTGAGCCAATTCTTTTGTCCTTAGCATTTTGAGGGGTCCACTTTTCTCATCCATGCCATGCCAGTCATTGAGCTTTCCTGAAATATTTATCTTGAAATAGCATTAGCTCAATGAGCTATATGTTGTTAGGAATTACCAAAACCACCCAGGGATAGTTGCACTTTCAATAAGGACCTTTATTATGCAGTCCGTCGCTTTTATTTCTTCCATATCACAAGCTCATATAAAGCTTATTTTCTTCACACTAATAAGTCATACATATTTAGAGAGCAATTTTTATTGCTCGCACCGATGACAACTTACTTGAAAGATCTTACTCAATCCATAGGTAGGTATGGTGGACTCTCATGGCAAAACTGGGTTTAGGGATTTTTGGAAGCACAAGGAGTATCTCTACTTGGTGCAAAGAATTTGGCTAGCATGAGGGGAAAAGTCACGCCCAGCATGTTGGATGATCCATGACAATATAATTTATTTCGGATATAAGAAAACATAACTCATTATGTTGTCTTCCTTGTCCAACATCAACTTTTTACCATGTCATATTTTAATGAGTGCTCACAATCATAAAAGATGTCCAAGATAGTATATTTATATGTGAAAACCTCTCTTTCTTTACTACTTCCTATTAATTGCAATGATGACCAAAACTATGTGTGTCAACTCTCAACAACTTTTATTCATCATACTCTTTATGTGTGAAGTCATTACACTCCATAAGATCAACATGATTCTTTTATTTTATTTTATTTTATGTTATTTTTCTTTTATCCCTCAAGATCATAGCAAGATAGCAAAGCCCTCAACTCAAAACTAATATTTATTATACATAACTCACGGACTCGATTACATAGATAGGGATCAACACAAAACTCAAAGCTAGATCATACCAAACTTTATTATACTAGATCAAGATATAACCAAAAGGATCAAACTAAGAAAAACGGTAAAGGTAGAAGTGTGATGGTGATATGATAGCGGGGCACCTCCCCCAAGCTTGGCATTTGCCAAGGGGAGTGCCCATACCCATGTGTTTATGTCTCTTTCTTCAGGGGTGGTGATGATGGAGTTGTTGATGATGTAGGCTTGTCGTCCATCTTCCAAGGCATAGGCTCACCATCATGGAAGGATGATCGAGTCTCCGGGATCCTCAAATCTGCAGCCAAACTCATCCTGTTGAATCTATATTCATACTCACAGTTTTGGTTTTGTAGGTCATATATTTGGGCTTGGAGGTGCTCGATTTTCTCATGAAGCTTGAAGATGGTCTTCCCAATGTTCTTGGCATCCAGCTTGTGGTTGTTGGTGAACTCCACGATCATCATGTGGTTGGCGTTGCCGCGTTCCACCATCGCCTGTCACTTGAAAACTTGTTGCTCCATTGCTTCGAGTCTTGTCTCCACGCTTCCGGTCCTCCTTGGTCCCTCAACATCGCGGATGTGCAGCACCCCCTCATGCATCTCAATGGTTTGAGGGTGTTGCAGCACCTCTGCGAGGTAAGGGTTGATGACCTTCTTGAAAAACTTGTCCTTGGGGGCGCTTGAAGACGTCATGGTGATCTAGATCTGTTAGGAAACAGCTTGAAACAAAAGCAAAGGATTTTGTCGTGGTATGGTGGTTAAAACCTTTGGGAGATTATATAATGAATTTTTACCGACCAAAAGAAGTATCGTGCAAGAAAATAGAGTTCGGAGGGCACTCGAGGTGCCCACGAGGCAGGGGGCGCGCCCTCCACCCTCGTGGATGACTCGTGTCCCTTTCGGACTACTTCTTGTTTTCTTAATTTTTTAAATATTCCGAAAAGAGACAAATTGCTATTTGACAAGTTTTGGAGTCGGTTTACTTACCATTCCACATAACTATTCATTTTCAAAGTCTGAAATGTTTTGGAAAGTGTCCCTTATGTACTCCTCCGGGATTACGGTGTCAATAACATTGTTTTCAACATTTATGGGATTACCTGAGATATAATGTTTGATTCTTTGACCATTCACCACCTTCGGATTTGTGCCTTCAGCGTTGTTGATTTTTATGACCTCCTCGATAACGTAAGGACCTTCCCATTCAGAGAGAAGTTTTCCTGCAAAAAATCTTAAAGGAGAGTTGTATAGCAAAACATAATCACCTACATTAAACTCACGCTTTTGTATCCTTTTGTCATGACATCTTTTAACTTTTTCTTTAAACAGTTTGGCGTTCTCATAGGCCTGGGTTCTCCATTCATCAAGTGAGCTAATGTTGAATAGCCTCTTCTCACCAGCAAATTTGAAATCATAATTGAGCTCTTTAATGGCCCAATATGCCTTATGTTCTAGTTCGAGAGGTAAGTGACATGCTTTTCCATACACCATTTTATATGGAGACATACCCATAGGATTTTTATATGCAGTTCTATAGGCCCATAATGCATCATCAAGTTTCTTGGACCGATTCTTTCTAGATCTATTAACAGTCTTTTGCAAAATTAATTTAATCTCTCTATTACTCAATTCTAATTGACCACTATACTGAGGGTCATATGGAGATGCAATTCTATGATTAACATCATACTTAGCAAGCCTTTTAAGAAAAACACCATGAATAAAATGTGAACCACCATCAGTCATTAAATATCTAGGGACTCCAAACCTCGGAAATATAACTTCTTTAAGCATCTTAATAGAAGTGTTATGATCAACACTACTAGTTGGAATAGCTTCTACCCACTTAGTAACGTAATCATCAGCAACTAAAGTATGTGTATACCCATTAGAGGAAGGAAAAGGTCCCATGTAATCAAAGCCCCAATCATCAAATGGTTCAATAACAAGTGAATAGTTCATAGGCATCTCTTGACGTCTACTAATATTACCAATTCTTTGACATTCATTGCAAGACAAGACAAACTTACGGGCATCTTTGAAGAGAGTAGGCCAATAAAAACCGGATTGCAATACCTTATGTGGAGTTCTATCTCCAGCGAGGTCTCCTCCATATGCCTCACAGTGACACTTGAGTAAGATCTGTTCCTGTTCATGCTCAGGTACACAACGTCTAATAACACCATCTACTCCTTTATAAAGGTGTGGGTCATCCCAAAAGTAATGTCTTAAATAATAGAGAAACTTTTTATTTTGCTGGTATGTGAAACTAGGTGGTATAAATTTAGCAACAATGTAATTAGCATAATCAGCATATCATAGAGTAGTACAAGAAGCATTTATGACAGCTAATTGTTCATCAAGAAATCTATCATCAATAGGTAGTGGGTCATCAAGAACATTTTCTAACCTAGACAAGTCTGCAACGGGGTTCTCATCTCCCTTTCTATCAATAATATCCAAATCAAATTCTTGTAGCAAGAGAACCCATCTAATGAGTCTAGGTTTAGCATCTTTCTTTTACATAAGGTATTTAATAGCAGCATGATCAGTGTGAATAGTTACTTTGGAATCAACAATATAAGGTCTGAACTTATCACAAGCAAATACAACTGCTAAAACTTCTTTTTTAGTAGTAGCATAATTTCTCTGGGCATTGTCTAGAGTTTTACTAGCATATTGGATAACATTAAATTTCTTATCAACTCTTTGTCCTAGAACAACACCTACAACATAATCACTAGCATCACACATAATTTCAAAGGGTAAATTCCAATCAGGTGGCTGAACAATAGGTGCAGAAATCAAGGTTTTCTTAAGTATTTCAAATGCTTCTACACAATCATCATCAAAGACAAGAGGAACATTTTCTTGTAAGAGATTAGTCAGAGGCCTAGAAATTTTAAAGAAGTCTTTAATGAACCTCCTATAAAAACCGTCATGACCAAAGAAACTTCTTATACCTTTGATGTTCTTAGGACACGGCATCTTTTCAATAGCATCCACTTTAGCTTTATCAACTTCAATACCTCTTTCAGAAATTTTATGCCCCAAGACAATACCTTAATTAAACATAAAGTGGCACTTCTCCAAATTGAAGATGATCTTAGTTTCTTCACATCTCTGCAAAACTTGATCATGGTTGCTTAAGCAATCATCAAAAGAAGTTCCATGCACGGAGAAATCATCCATGAAAACCTCAACAATCTTTTCACAAAAGTTAGAGAATATAGCATTCATACATCTTTGAAAGGTAGCAGATGCATTACATAAACCAAAAGGCATGCGTCTATAAGCAAAGGTACCGAAAGGGCAAGTAAAAGTGGTCTTATCCGGATCCACTTTTGACACAGGTATTTGAGAGAAACCATAATAACCATCTAGGAAGCAAAAATGTGTATGTTTGGATAATCTTTCTAGCATTTGATCAATAAAAGGTAGAGGGTAATGATCTTTTCTTGTAGCTTTATTTAATTTATGGAAATCAATTACCATTTTATAACCTGTAACAATTCTTTGTGGGATCAATTCATCCATATCATTAGGAACAACAGTAATACCTCCTTTCTTAGGGACACAATGGACAAGACTTACCCACTGACTATCAGCAAAAGGATAAATTATACCTGCCTCCAAAAGCTTTACTATTTCATTTCTTACCACTTCTTTCATCTTAGGATTTAACCGTCATTGATGATCAACAACTGGTTTAGCATCTTTCTCCAGCTTTATTTTGTGTTGGCATAGAGTGGGACTAATGCCCTTAAGATCATCAAGAGCATATCCAATAGCAGCACGGTGCTTTTTCAGAGTTTTCAACAATTTCTTTTCTTCATGCTCTGAAAGGTTAGCACTAATAATAACATGATATATCTTCTTTTCATCAAGATAAGCATATTTAAGAGTATCAGGTAATTGTTTAAGCTCAAACACGGGATCTCCCTTAGGTGGAGGAGGATCCCATAGGATTTCATCAGGCAAGTTGTGTTTCAAAATAGGTCCCTGTTTAAAGAATACTTCATCTATTTCCCTTCTTTCATTCATAAACATATCATTCTCATGGTCTAGCAAATATTGTTCTAAAGGATCATTAGGAGGCACGGCAATAGAAGCAAGACCAATAATTTCATCTTTACTAGGCAATTCTTTATCATGGGGTTGTCTACGAAATTTAGAGAAATTAAAATCATGAGACAAATCCCCTAACCAGATAGTAACAATATCCTTTTCGCAGTCTATCCTAGCATTAACAGTATTCAAGAAGGGTCTACAAAATATAATGGGACAAAAGTCATCTTGTGGGGAACCAAGAACTAGAAAATCAGTAGGATATTTAATTTTCCCACACAAGACTTCAACATCTCTAACAATCCCAATTTGTGAAATAGTATCTCTATTGGCAAGCTTAATAGTAACATCAATACCTTCTATTTTAGCAGGTGCAATATCATGCATAATTTCTTTGTATAAGGAATGAGGTATTGCACTCGCACTAGTGCCCATGTCACATAAGCCATGATAGCAATGATCTCCTATTTTAACAGAAACAGCGGGCATGCCAACAATAGGTCTATGTTTACCTTTAGTATCGGCTCTAGCAATTCTAGCAGCTTCATCGCAGAAATAAATAACATGCCCATCAATATTATCTACCAAGAGATCTTTAACCATAGCAATACTAGGTTCAACTTTAATTTCCTCAGGGGGTGTAGGTGTTCTAGCATTACTCTTACGAACCAGAGTTGAAGCTTTAGCATGATCCTTTATTCTAATAGGGAAAGGTGGTTTCTCAATATAAGGAGTAGGAACAATAGGATCAACATTATAAGTGATAGTCTTTTCTTCAACTTTAATAGGTTATACTACTTTTACTTCAATGGGAGGATGATATTTAAACCACTTCTCCTTGGGGAGATCGACAAGAGTAGCAAATGATTACAGAAAGAAGCTACTATCTCAAGGTCATGTCCATATTTAGTGCTAAATTCACGAAAAGCATCGGTATCCATAAAATATTTAACACAATCAAACTTAGGTGTTATACCTGACTCCTTACCTTCGTCGAGTTCCCAATCTTCAGAGTTGTGTTTAATTCTTTCCAATAAATCCCATCTGAATTCAGTAGTCTTCGTCATAAAAGAACCAGTACAAGATGTATCGAGCATGGAGCGATTGTTGAGAGAAAGCCGAGCATAACTTTTTTGAATAATAATTTCTATTGAGAGCTCATGATTGGCGCATGAATATAACATTGACTTCAGCCTCCCCCAAGCTTGAGCGATACTTTCTCCTTCGCGAGGCCAGATATTATATATATATAATTACGATCACGATGAACCGAATGCATAGGATAAAACTTCTGATGAAATTCCAATTTCAATCAGTTGTAGTTCCATGATCTAATATCATCACATAGCCTAAACCATGTCAATGCCTTTCCCTTCTAATATAAAGGGAAGACCTTATTCTTGATAACATCCTCGGGCATACACGCAAGCTTAAATAATCCACAAACCTCATCCACATAGATTAGGTGCATATCAGGATGTAATGTTCCATCTCCTGTAAAAGGATTAGCTAGCAGTTTCTCTACCATACCCGAAGGAATTTCAAAGTAAAGATTTTCAGTAGGTTCGGTAGGTTGACGGGCAACTCTTTGCTCTTCTAGTCAGGGTGAAGATACCCCGAACAAGCCCCTCAAAGGATTATTTTCCATAGTAACAAGTGACAGTAAATTTCAGCACACTATATAAATGTTTCCTTACCAAATTCCACTTACCAAAGGCGCTTCACTCCCCTGCAACGGCGCCAGAAAAGAGTCTTGATGACCCACAAGTATAGGGGATCTATCGTAGTCCTTTCGATAAGTAAGAGTGTCGAACCCAATGAGGAGCAGAAGGAAATGACAAGCGGTTTTCAGTAAGGTATTCTCTGCGAGCACTGAAATTATCGGTAACAGATAGTTTTGTGATAAGATAATTCGTAACGGGTAAAAAGTAACAAAAGTAACTAAGGTGCAGCAAGGTGGCCCAATCCTTTTTGTAGCAAAGGACAAGCCTCAAAAAACTCTTATATAAAGCAAGGTGCTCCCGAGGACACATGGGAATTATCGTCAAGCTAGTTTTCATCATGTTCATATGGTTCGCGTCCATTACTTTGATAATTTGATATGTCGGTGGACCAGTGTTTGGGTACTTCCCTTCCTTGGACAAGCATCCCACCTCTGATTAACCCCTCTCGCAAGCATCTGCAACTACTAAATAAGAATTAAGGTAAACCTAACCATAGCATGAAACATATGGATCCAAATCAGCCCCTTACGAAGTAATGCATAAACTAGGGTTTAAGCTTCTGTCACTCTAGCAACCCATCATCTACTTATTACTTCCCTATGCCTTCCCCTAGGCCCAAACAATGGTGAAGTTTCATGTAGTCAACGTTCACATAACACCACTAGAGGAGAGACAACATACATCTCATCAAAATATCGAACGAATACCAAATTCACATGACTACTTATAACAAGACTTCTCCCATGTCCTCGGGAACAAATGTAACTACTCATAAATCATATTCATGTTCATAATTAGAGGGGTATTAATATGCATAAAGGATCTGAACATATAATCTTCCACCGAATAAACCAACTAGCATCAACTAACAAGGAGTAATCAACACTACTAGCAACCCACAGGTACCAATATGAGGTTTTGAGATAAAGATCGGATACAAGAGATGAACTAGGGTTTGAGAGGAGATGGTGCTGGTGAATATGTTGATGGAGATTGAAACACTCTTGATGAGAGGATCGATGGTGATGATGATGTCAATGATTTCCCCCTCCCGGAGGGATGTTTCCCCGGCAGAACAGCTCCGCCGGAGCCCTAAATTGGTTCCGCCAAGGTTCCACCTCGAGACAGTGGTGCTTCATCCCGAAAGCTTCCTTATGATTTTTTCCAGGGCAAAAGACACCATATAGCAGAAGA
>NC_041383.1:603435749-603483442 GCF_002162155.2 Triticum dicoccoides
AGGTGGCCCACGAGGCAGGGGGGCGCGCCCATGGGGTAGGGCGCGCCCTTCACCCTCGTGGACAGTGGGTGGCCCCCCTATAACATCCTAATTTTTCAATTTGGATGTTATACATAGATCATCATATGCATATCATAATTATTTTTGCATTTTAGTTGTGATCCTAGAAATCTCAAACAAATCAAGGACCCAAGGAGAGAGTTGGAGGTTTCACAAAAAATCATATTTGAATTTATTTCAAATTTGTAAAGAGGATCAATTTGATTTATATATCTTTTTTTCTCCAGTTATTTCTAGTAATAAATATAAATGAGAGAAGATAATATAACTTTTTCAACAGAAGAGAAATATTGGAGAAGAAAATTTAAAATCAAATTATTATTTTATTTGTATTTTATTTGAATTAGAGAAAACATGCATTTTTTGATAATTACATTTTAGTCCAAAAAAATGTTCATCTTGTCCTAAATATTAGGTTTGGACGATGAAAATTGTTTCTTGAAATTTTAGTTTTTCTTTTAGATTTTATTAGGATTTTTTCTCTACAGCAAAATTATTTTAAAAAAAAGTTCCGGACCGACTGGGCCGAAGCCCAGCCGGCCCATGCGAGCGCCGCTGCCATCCCCACGATGAAGTCGTGCCCGAGCAGGACTCGTCGTAGTCTGGGGCCGCCCCGCAGCCGCCGACCCCTCACCCAAGTCAGGAACCCCCCGAGGTCCCCTTTATATAGCCGACGCCGCCACCCCTCGCCTTCTCACCTCGCCCCGCCGCCTGCGGCACCCACCGCCACCGCCTGCTAGCGCCGCCGGCCTGCGCCGCTGCTGCTGCCGTAAGCCGCTCGCCGCCGCCGCCGCTCGCTGTCCGCTGCCGCCTCGCCTCGCCGCCGCCCGCCGGATCCCGCCGCCCCACCGTTTGACGTCACCCCATTGACCCGATAAGAACCGCTCGGTCCTTCGGTTTATCGCGGTTTAGTTAGTTTATTAGATTAGATCGGTTTTATTATTAGGTTGGTTTAGTTAACGAACGTTCGTTCATTTAGATCAGTTAGCGAACGGTTTTCATTTGTTTAGTTCTGTTAACGAACATTCGCGCGGTAGATTTTTCTTTTTAGTTTTATTTTCGGCCAGGGACCTATCCACGAATAGTTTTCTCGTGATTTAGCCCCTTATCTTAAAACTAGCATAACTTTTTGCTCATTTGTCCAAATTAGATGAAACCAGCGCCAAAATCTTCGTCACGATCTCTTCTTTCAAGTTAACCAACTTGAACATGATTTTGACACTTTAAAAATTGAGTTTCGTATAGATTAGTAAACAATCTTGTTTCGTTCGTATCTTGAGTTTGGTTACTCCATTTGAGTTGTTTATTTTTGCGTATTGTAGCTAATCACATGGACCTACTATTAAGATCTAATCCACATGAAAATAATGATGTTAGGTTTTGTTTTCTGTTTAGTTTAGACGTTTGCTTGTTTCGTGTTTGATTTGGATCTTTTCTCGAGTTTCTCGTTGAGTGATTGCTTATGTATGCTACTATTTGTCTATGCTAGATTACCCGGAGTGCGAAGCTTGTTACTACGAATCTCTAGAGTTTGCAGATCATTAGCAAGGCAAATTAAACTTTGATCATACTCTTCAATACCCAGTTTTTACTATGCATTAGTATTGCCCCTCAAATATTTGCATGAGTAGGATTGGGTACATGTGGTTTGGTTGTAGTAACTGAGGTAGGAACCTAATACCTTTTGATCACCCCGGGTATATACATTATGCTTTATTATTGCTTAGCCATGCTCGTAGACGGGGATTGGATCGTGATTCACATGGAAGTTATGAGAGTTATTAATCTTGGATAACATTAAGGTGGCAACTTTAATACACATATGGGTGGATTGGTTGGGGCACCTGGGGAACCTAGTGTTGTCCATTAAGGGAAATCTCGGGGTACCCGTGTGATTTTTTCTCGGTTCACCACCCAGGCTAAAAGGGATCATATGATATTTCATGCCTATAAACTTCCGTGTCCAGCCACAAGCCATTATGGGCTCTGGCATAGTTGAGTAAGTTGTATGAGCTCTCGAAGAGGTGGACTAGCAGATGTAGAGGGAAAGTAGGTGTACCAGTCTGCCCGGAGTAGAGAGTTAATGCTTCAGAAAGACTACATCTCCATCTTCCGATCATGGATGCGGCCGAGTCTTGTGGGGAAAAGTGCGCAACCTTTGCGGAGTGTATAAACTAATCATGGTTAGCCGTGTCCCCGGTTATGGACATCTTGAGTATCTAGAATTGGATATTATTGTTGATCTCATCACTCTTTAAATTAATTGATTTGGGATTAATGATGATACTTGTTTAATTGGGATTTTGAGTTGGGGGAACGTTCTCAAATATTGGTTCAACTTGGGAGTAGTTAATTGAATTTATTCCTTTGTTGTAGGGAAAAACTAGCTTTATGCAAAAAATAAACTTATAGCCTCCACCAGCCAAATATTGCATGTAGATATAGTTCTTGCATTCATTGCTTTACAGTGTAACTCTGCCAGCATATTCGATGTGCTGACCTACATGGCTGCAACATCTCATGTTGCAGACTACTCAGACGATGAATAAGGTGCGATAGGTTGTTGTCTTGCACTCAGCTATGCCGTTGGAGTTGATGGACCCATTTACCTTTGAAGCGTCCGCAGTTATTTAGTTTAGATGGCCTTCGGCCATGATATTTTTGTGTAATACTCTTTATGAGGACTCGATGTAATACATGTGTGATTGAACTCTGTTATAATTCCTCGAGTGTTGTGTGTGTCAGCATTACCGATCCAGGGATGACACTTAAGCACAGAGACTTTGGTCCATTGGGATCGTGGTCGCTACAAGATGGTATTAGAGCACACGTTGACTGTAGGACGCGACCACTAGAATAAGCCATAGGATTTCTCTTCTTTGCTCAATTCTAATTCTCCTCTACTTCTACTCTATAGATGGCGGACTCCAGGAACAAGTTTACTCAGCCGGATGACGACACCCCTTTCGGACGACACTTGAAGGAAGTCACTAAATACCCGAACATCGGACTACCAAGCTTCACTGGGACTTTCTCTGCAACTGTATCAGAAAAGGAGCGCACGAAGATCGAAGTCTGGGTACCTGGGAGGACGTTCGCGCCAACAATGGAGCCTATTGATATCTACCTGGATGCACCAAGCTGGAGTTTGGGAAAGAGCATGGCAGCCCGTATCACCTTTGGACGCATATGTGAGGTGTATCACAAGGAGCTAGAAAACACTATCTACCAAATATGTGGTCGCCGAGACAAAGAATGGGAGATGATTCGTACCGAGAAGGATGGATCAATTGCAGCATACATTCAAGAGATGTGTGATCACATTCCTCGACAAGAGAATTAACTGTGCTTCAACATGAAGAAGATCAAGAAGCTGATGAAGAAGAATATCGAGCTAGAAGAGGAACTCAAGTTCACACGCGATGGATATGAGGAAGAAATTGTCGTACTAATGGAGAAGCATGATGATCTGAAGAGGAAGCTAGGACTACCAGTGGAGAACCATAAGAGAGAACCAGCAAAGGAGATCCGTTTGGAGGACTACATCATCTTTGACGACACCGACATGGACAGTGATTAAAATGAGGATAGTGATGACGACTACGTTGACAAAGCTAGAGCAGATATCATGGAGTCTTCTTATGATCAAAATTTCTAGACGACCACCATGTTACTAGTAGTATTCTTCCAAGTAGTTAGCAACAATCGAGTTTGTAATCGTAGTTTAGATCCTTTGTGTGAACCTTGTGTGATATTGAATGAAGTGAATTGTTTGTGTTTGTCTCATGAGCATATGGGTAGTGAATCTCTCATATACCTTATTCTATTCTGATTTCTCACCCATTCTAACCCATCAGATGCCTCCGAGACGTGACAATGGGTTTGTGTTCCCACCGGAGCTCACTCAGTTGATCCAGCAGCAGAATGCCTTGATGCAGATGCTAGTTCGGAACCAGAACCAAGGCAACAACAACAACAACCCACCGCCACCACCCCCTGTTGACAACCTAGCCCATTTTCTGAGGTTGAATCTGTCGGTGTTCTCTAGCAGCATCGAGCCGATTGTTGCAGATGATTGGCTCCGCAAGATTGGAAGAGAGCTAACCACTACAGGATGCACTGATGCGGAGAGAGTGTGCTTTGCCGCACATCAGCTTGATGGACCCGCAACATCTTGGTGGGAGAACTTCACCACCACTTACCCCATTGATACAGTTACATGGGATCAATTCTAGTAGGCTTTCTGCTCCACTCATGTTTCAGCTGGAGCTATGAGCATGAAGGAGCGCGAGTTTCGCAACTTGCGCCAAGGAGGTCGTACAGTGGGATAGTATGTGGGTGAGTTTAGCAAGTTAGCACGCTATGCCCCAGATGTTGTGGCCACAGATGTCGCAAAGAAAGAGAAGTTTCTTGAGGGACTCAATGATGAGCTGAGTATGCAGTTCATGGTGGCCACCTTCAACAACTACCAGGAGTTGGTAGACAGGGCCCTCATGATAAAAGGCAAGCAGCAACAGATTGACAATCGCAAGAGGAAGTATGGACATGGGAGGTACACTTCTGGAGCTCAACAAAAGCCCCGCTATTCCCCATACTTGGGAGGACATACTCATAACCATGGAGGCCGTAACCATGGAGGACATACGCATAATGGAGGAAGTTCGCACAACCACAGTGGCCCCAAGAATGGCAATGGGAATGGAGGAAGCAGCAGTCAGAACCGTTCCAACACCATAACACCAGCCAAGAGGGATCTGATCCACATTACTTGTTTCAAGTGCCAGAAGACTGGACATTATGCTAATGATTATCCTGAAGCCAATAATGGAAATGGAACTGGAGGTTCTGCAAAGAAGCCCAACCCCTTCACCAAAGGTCAGGTGAACCACGTCAGTGTGGAGGAGATTGAGGATCAGCCCAGTTATCGGTAAGTTTTTGATTAACGCATTTACAGCACTTGTTCTTTTCGATACTGGTGCATCTCATTCATTCATATCAAGGGGATTTGTGGATAAGTATAAGTTGCCAACAGTAGCCCTAAAGACGCCTATGTTAGTAAGTTCCCCGGGAGTGGAGTATATGGCTAGGGGATGCTATCAGTTCCCAGTAACCATAGGTAGACATGTTTTCACCACCGACCTGATTGTTCTGGAGTCACAAGGATTGGATGTGATACTAGGCATGGATTGGCTATCCAAGTTTGAGGGATGCATCGATTGCGCCAGTAAATCAATTCTTCTCACCACCCCGAAAGGAAAGAGGATCAAGTATGTGTCTAGGCAAGCGCCGAGGAGGACTCAGGTGAATTCCTTATCAGGATTTGTTCGGGAGGAAGTACCGGTGGTGAAGGATTATCCCAACGTATTTATGGAGGAGTTACCAGGCATGCCACCAGATCAAGACATTGAGTTTTTGATTGAGTTATTGCCAGGCACCAGACCAATATCAAAGAGACCGTATCGGATGCCCACAATGGATTTGGAGGAAATTAAGAAGCAGATAAAGGAGTTACTGGAGAAAGGTTACATTCGACCAAGTTCATCACCTTGGGGAGCCCCAGTGCTTCTAGTTAAGAAGAAGGATGGATCTTTGAGGATGGTTGTTGATTATCATGCGCTGAATGAGGTGATGATCAAGAACAAATACCCTCTTCCAATGATCAATGATTTGTTTGACCAGTTGCAAGGATCTAAAGTTTTCTCCAAGATCGATCTTCGATCAGGTTATCACCAGTTGAAGATCCGAGAGCAGGATATACCTAAGACAACTTTTACAACGAGGTATGGGCTATATGAGTATACAGTTATGTCATTTGGTTTGACTAATGCCCCTGCCTATTTCATGAGTATGATGAACAACGTTTTCATGGAGTTTTTGGATAAGTTCATTGTGGTGTTCATTGATGACATATTGGTCTACTCGAAGAATGAAGAAGAGCATAAGGAGCATTTGTGTTTGGTTCTCGGGAAGCTCAGGGAACATTAATTTTATGCCAAGTTCAGCAAATGTGAGTTTTGGTTGAAGGAAGTTGGATTTATCGGACATGTTATATCCAGAGAAGGAATAGCAGTAGACCCTACCAAGGTTGTCTGTCACTAAATGGTTGGCACCCACCTTAGTGGGAGAGATCAGAAGTTTTCTTGGACTCGCAGGTTATTACCGGAGATTTATTGAGAATTTTTCGAAGATTGTGAAGCCCGTGACGGAGTTATTGAAGAAGGATACCAAGTTTAAATGGACTGAGGATTGTGAGGCCAGTTTTCAGGAGTTGAAGAAACGTTTGGTTACAAACCCAGTGTTGATTCTCCTAGACCAACGCAAGGATTTCCAAGTGTATTGCGACGCTTCACATCGAGGACTTGGAGGAGTGCTTATGCAGGAAGGAAGAGTCGTTTCATATGCCTCACAACATCTTCGACCTCACGAGTTGAACTATGCTACACATGATTTAGAGTTAGCAGTCGTGGTGCATGCGCTCAAGACATGGAGACACTTTCTCATCAAAAACCGTTGTGATGTTTACATGGATCATAAGAGTTTGAAATACATCTTCACGCGGAAGTAGTGGAACCTCAGGCAAAGGAGATGGTTGGAGCTCATAAAGGACTATGACATGAGATTGCATTATCATCTAGGAAAAGCCAATGTCGTAGAAGATGTGTTGAGCCACAAGAGTTATGTTAACACGCTCATAAGAGGAGGATTACCTAAGGAGATCACAGATGACCTTCGAGAGCTATGCTTGGAGATAGTTCCGAGAGGTTATGTTGCAGCACTAGAAATTCAGTCCACTTTGTTGGGTAAGATCAGGGAAGCCCAGAAGGCGGACAAGGAAATTGCTGTGATAAAGTAAAGGATGAGTAAAGGAAAGGCTAAAGGATTTCGTGAGGATGATCACGACATCTTATGGTTTGAGGATCGTATTTATGTGCCTAATGACCCTGAGATCACGAAGTTGATTCTTCAGGAGGCTCATGATTCGCCTTACTCGATTCACCCAGGAAACACCAAGATGTATCTGGATTTGAAGGAAAGTTTCTGGTGGACAGGAATGAAGAAGGATATTGCCGAATATGTAGCAATATGTGATGTATGTCAGAGAGTTAAGGCAGAGCATCAGAAACCAGCAGGATTGCTACAGCCGTTGCCGATACCCGATGGAAGTGGGACAAACTTGGCATGGATTTTATCACTGGATTACCTAGGACTCGTTCAGGCTATGACTCTATCTGGGTTATAGTTGATCATTTGACAAAAGTAGCCCATTCCATCCCTGTGAAGACCACTTATACGAGTGCTAAGTTGGCAAAGATATACGTGACCAGGATCGTATGTCTGCATGGAGTTCCGAGGACCATTGTATCAGATAGAGGAACACAGTTTACTTCAAAGTTTTGGAATTAGTTGCATGAAACTTTGGGTGCCAGGCTAGAGTTCAGTACATCTTTTCATCCACAGATAGATGGACAGACCGATAGAGTCAATCAGATTCTGGAGGACATGTTGAGAGCTTGTGCGCTAGATTATGGATCTAGTTGGGATGACAATTTGCCCTATGCAGAGTTCTCTTATAACAACAATTATCAAGCTAGTTTGAAGATGGCCCTTTTCGAAGCTTTATACAGAAGGAGGTGCAGGATACCGTTATCGTGGGATGAAGTTGAAGATCGACAGTTGTTTGGATCAGACTTAATCAGAGAGTCTGAGGAGAAGGTTAAGTTAATTCGAGACGACTCAAGGTAGCCCAGTCCAGGCAGAAGAGTTATGCAGATATTAAACGCAAGGAGGTAGCTTACAAAGTCGGAGACAGAGCATATCTTCGTGTGTCCCTACTTCAAGGAGTTAAACGTTTTGGAGTTAAGGGAAAGCTAGCACCACGTTTTGTGGGACAATATAGAGTTTTGGAACGCATGGGAGAAGTTGCGTACAAGTTGGAATTGCCCGAAGGATTGTCAGGAGTTCATGACGTGTTTCACGTTTCCCAGTTGAAGAAGTGCCACGCAGAGATGGCCGACATTCCTCAGAGGGATACATTGCCACTGGAAGCAATTCAGTTGGATAGTGATCTTACTTATGAAGATAAGCCAGTCAAGATTCTTGAGTTTTCTAGTTGAGTTACTCGCAGCAAGGTTATCAAGTTTTGCAAAGTTCAGTGGAGCCACCATACCGAGGAGGAAGCCACCTGGGAGCGAGAAGAAGATCTTCGCAAGGACCACCCAAACCTTTCTGTTGACCAACCCGAATCTTGAGGGCGAGATTCACCTTAAGGGGGGTAGGTTTGTAACATCCCAATTTTTCAATTTGGATGTTATACATAGATCATCATATGCATATCATATTTATTTTGCATTTTGGTTGTGATCCTAGAAATCTTAAACAACTCAAGGACCCAAGGAGAGAGTTGGAGGTTTCACAAAAAATCCTATTTGAATTTATTTTCAATTTGAAAAGATGATCAATTTGATTTTTAAATTTTTTCTCTCCAGTTATTGCCAATAATAAAATAAATGAGAGAAGACAATACGACTTTTTTAATGGAAGATAAATATTGGAGAACAAATTTTAAAATCAAATTATTATTTTATTTGTATTTTATTTGCTATTTTATTTCAATTAGAGAAAACATGCATTTTTGAAAATTGCATTTTAGTCCAGAAAAATGTTCATCTTGTCCTAAATATTAGGTTTGGATGGTGAAAATTGTTTCTGGAATTTTTAGATTTTTTTTGTATTTTGTTAGGATTTTCGCTGCGGCGGAATTATTTAAAAAAACAAAAAAAATTGGACCGACAGGGCTGAAGCCCAGCCAGCCCACGCGAGTGTCTCCACCTTCCCTGCGATGGAGCCGTGCCAGAGCTGGACTCGTCGGCATCCGAGGCCGCCCCGCCGCCGCCGACCCCTCTCCCAAGTCGGGAACCCCCCGGGAGCCCCTTTATATAATCCCCGCCGCCCGCGGCACCCACCACCGCCGTAGCCCGTGCCTCCGCCGCCGCCTGCTAGCACTGCCGCCCCGTGCCACTGCTGCTGCCGCAAGCCGCTCGCCGTCCACCACCGCCTCGCCTCGCCGCACATAGATATAGAATTTCTAGATAGCATAAAGGGATACCTGAAGAAGAGTTTTTCTATGAAAGACCTTGGAGAAGCTGCTTACATATTGGAAATGATATAGAATTACTGGATAGCATAAAGGGATACCTAAATAAGTGTTTTTCTATGAAAGACCTTGGAGAAGTTGCTTACATATTGGGCATCAACATCTATAGAGATAGATCAAGACGGTTAATTGGACTTTCACAAAGCACATACCTTGATAAAGTTTTGAAGAAGTTCAAAATGGATCAGTGAAAGAAATGGTTCTTGCCTGTGTTACAAGGTGTGATGTTGAGCCAGACTCAAAGCCCGACCACCGGAAAAGATAGAAAGAAAATGAAAGTCATTCCCTATGCTTCAGCCATAGGTTCTATCATGTATGCAATGTTGTGTACTAGACCTGATGTATGTCTTGCTATAAGCATAGCAGGGAGGTACCAAAGTAATCCCAGAGTGGAGCACTGGACAGCGGTCAAGAACAACCTGAAATACCTGAAAAGGACTAAGGATATGTTTCTCGTTTATGGAGGTGAAAAAGAGCTCATCGTAAATGGTTACGTCGATGAAAGCTTGGAAAATGATCCGGATGACTCTAAGTCGCAAACCGAATATGTATTTTTATTGAATGGAGGAGCTGTCCGTTGGTGCAGTTCCAAGCAGAGCTTCGTGGCGGGATCTACGTGTGAAGCGGAGTACATTGCTGCTTCAGAAGCATCGAATGAAGGAGTTCATATCTGATCTAGGTGTCATACCTAGTGCATCGGGTCCAATGAAAATCTTTTGTGACAATACTGGTGCAATTGCCTTGGCAAAGGAATCCAGATTTCACAAGAGAACTAAGCACATCAAGAGACGCTTCAACGCCATCCATCATCAAGTATCGGAAGGGGACATAGAGATTTGCAAGATACACATGGAACTGAATGTTGCAGACCCGTTGACTGAGCCTCTCTCACGAGCAAAACATGATCAGCACCAAAGCTCCATGGGTGTTAGAATAATTACTAGTAATCTAGATTATTGACTCTAGTGCAAGTGGGAGACTGAAGGAAATATGCCCTAGAGGTAATAATAAAGTTATTATTTATTTCCTTAATTCATGATAAATGTTTATTATTCATGCTAGAATTGTATTAACCCGAAACTTAGTACATGTGTGAATACATAGACAAAACATATAGTCCCTAGTATGCCTCTACTTGACTAGCTCGTTAATCAAAGATGGTTAAGTTTCCTAACCATAGACATGTGTTGTCATTTGATGAATGGGATCACATCATTAGGAGAATGATGTGATGGACATGACCCATCCGTTAGCTTAGCATTATGATCGTGTTAGTTTCATTGCTACTTCTTTCTTCATGACTTATACAAGTTCCTCACACTATGAGATTATGCAGCTCCCGAATACCGGAGGAACACTTTGTGTGCTACCAAACGTCACAACGTAAAAGGGTGATTATAAAGGTGCTCTACATGTGTCTCCAAAGGTGTTTGTTGGGTTGGCATAGATCGAGATTAAGATTTGTCACTCCGTGTTTCGGAGAGGTATCTCTGGGCCCTCTCGGTAATACTCATCACTATAAGCCTTGCAAGCATTGTGACTAATGAGTTACTTGCGGGGTGAAGTATTACGGAACGAGTAAAGAGACTTGCCGGTAACGAGATTGAACTAGGTATTGAGATACCGATGATCGAATCTCGGGCAAGTAACATATCCATGACAAAGGGAACAACGTATGTTGTTATGTGGTTTGACCGATAAAGATCTTCGTAGAATATGTAGGAACCGATATGAGCATCCAGGTTCCACTATTGGTTATTGACCGGAGACGTGTCTCGGTCATATCTACATAGTTCTCAAACCCGTAGGGTCCGCACGCTTAACGTTCGATGATGATTGGTATTATGAGTTTATGTGTTTTGATGTACCGAAGGTAGTTCGGAGTCCCGGATGTGATCATGGACATGACGAGGAGTCTCGAAATGGTCAAGATATAAAGATCGATATATTGGAAGCCTATGTTTGGACATCAGAATGGTTCATGGTGAGTTCGGGCATATACCGTAGTACCGGGAGGTTACCAGAACCCCTCGGGAAGTATATGGGCCTTATTGGGCCATATTGGGAGAGAGGAGAAGGGAGCCTAGGAGAGGACGCGCCCCCCCTCAAGCCCAATCCAAATTGGGTGGGGGCCGACCCCCCCCCCTTTCCTTCCTCCTTCCTCCCCCTTCCTTCCTCTCCTAGTCCAACTAGGGACGGGGGGATCCAACTCCTGGTGGGAGTAGGACTCCTCCAGGGCGCGCCATAGAGGGCCGGCCGTCCCCCTCCTCCTCTCTTTTATATACGGGGGAGGGAGGCACCCCATAGACACACAAGTTGACATTGTTTAATCGTGTGCGGTGCCTCCGTCCATAGTTACACACCTCGGTCATATCGTCGTAGTGCTTAGGCGAAGCCCTGCGCCGGTAAATTCATCATCACCGTCACCACACCGTCGTGCTGACGAAACTCTCCCTCGGCCTCAACTAGATCAAGAGTACGAGGGACGTCTCCGAGCTGAACGTGTGCTGAACGCGGAGGTGTCGTATGTTTGGTGCTTGGATCGTGAAGACGTTCGACTACATCAACCGTGTTAACTAAACGCTTCTGCTTTCGGTCTATGAGGGTACGTGGACACACTCTCCCCTCTCCTTGCTATGCATCACATAGATAGATGTTGCATGATCGTAGGAATTTTTTTGAAATTACCGCGTTCCCCAACAGTGGCTTCCGAGCTAGGTCTATGCATAGATGTTATATGCACGAGTAGAACACAAAGAGTTGTGGGCGATAATAGTCATACTGCTTACCAGCATGTCATACTTTGATTCGGCGGTATTGTTGGATGAAGTGGCTCAGACCGACATTACGTGTACGCTTATGCGAGACTGGTTCTACCGACGTGCTTTGCACATAGGTGGCTGGTGAGTGTCTGTTTCTCCAACTTTAGTTGAATCGAGTGTGGCTACGCCCGGTCCTTGTTGAAGGTTAAAACAGCACACTTCACGAAAAATCATTGTGGTTTTGATGCGTAGGTAAGAATGGTTCTTGATATAAGCCCGTAGCAGCCACGTAAAACTTGCAACAACAACGTAGAGGACGTCTAACTTGTTTTTGCAGGGCTTGTTGTGATGTGATATGGTCAAGATGATGTGATATAAATTGTTGTATGAGATGATCATGTTTTGTAACAAAGTTATCGGCAACTAGTAGGAGCCATATGGTTGTCGCTTTATTGTATGCAATGCAATCGCCATGTACTTGTTTTACTTTATCACTAAGCGGTAGCGGTAGTCGTAGTAACAATACGTGGCGAGACGACAACGATGCTACGATGGAGATCAAGGTGTCGCGCCGGTGATGTTGGAGATCATGACGATGCTTCGGTGATGGAGATCATGAGCACAAGATGATGATGGCCATATCATGTCACATATTTTGATTGCATGTGATGTTTATCCTTTATGCATCTTATTTTGCTTAGAACATCGGTAGCATTATTAGATGATCCCCTACTAAATTTCAAGGTACAAATGTTCTCCGTTAGTATGCACCGTTGCTACAGTTTGTCATGCCGAGACACCACGTGATGATCGTGTGTGGTAAGCTCTACGTTCAAATACAACGGGTGCAAGCCAGTTTTGCACACGCAGAATACTCGGGTTAAACTTGACGAGCCTAGCATATGCAGATATGACCTCGGAACACTGAGACAGAAAGGTCGAGCATGCATCATATAGTAGATATGATCAACATAGTGATGTTCACCATTGAAAACTACTCCATCTTATGTGATGATCGGACATGGTTTAGTTGATTTGGATCACGTGATCACTTAGATGATTAGAGGGATGTCTATCTAAGTGGGAGTTCTTAAGTAATATGATTAATTGAACTTTAATTTATCATGAACTTAGTACCTGATAGTATTTTGCATGTCTATGTTGTTGTAGATCAATGGCCCGTGCTACCGTTCCTTTGAATTTTAATGTGTTCCTAGAGAAAGCTAAGTTGAAAAATGATGGCAGCAACTACACGTACTGGGTCCGTAACTTGAGGATTATCCTCATTGCTGCACAGAAGAATTACGTCTTGTAACCACTGCTAGGTGCCAGGCCTGTTGCAGATGCTACTGATGACGTTAAGAACGTCTGGCAGAGCAAAGCTGATGACTACTCGATAGTTCAGTGTGCCATGCTTTACGGCTTAGAATCGGGACTTCAAAGACATTTTGAACGTCATGGAGCATATGAGATGTTCCAAGAGTTGAAGTTAATATTTCAAGCAAATCCCCGAGTTGAGAGATATGAAGTCTCCAACAAGTTCTACAGCTGCAGAATGGAGGAGAATAGTTGTGTTAGTGAGCACATACTCAAAATGTCTGGGTATCATAATCACTTGACTCAGCTGGGAGTTGATCTTCTAGTTGATTGTGTCATTGGCAGAGTTCTTCAATCACTGCCACAAAGCTATAAAGGCTTCGTTACGAACTATAATATGCAAGGGATGGACAAGACTATTCCCGAGATCTTCGCGATGCTAAAGGCCGCGGAGGTAGAAATCAAAAAGGAGCATCAAGTGTTGATGGTTAATAAGACCACTAGTTTCAAGAAAAAGGTCAAAGGGAAGAAAGGGAACTTCAAAAAGAATGGCAAAAAGGTTGCTGCTCAATAGAAGAAACCCAAGTCTGGACCTAAGCCTGAAACTGAGTGCTTCTAGTGCAAAGGGACTGGTCACTAGAAGCGGAACTGCCCCAAGTATTTGGCGGACAAGAAGGATGGCAAAGTGAAAGGTATATTTGATATACATGTTATTGATGCGTATTTAACTAATGCTCGCAGTAGCGTCTGGGTATTTGATAATGGTTCTGATGCTCATATTTGCAACTCGAAATAGGGGCTACGGATTAAGTGAAGATTGACTAAGGACAAGGTGACGATGCGCGTGGGAAATGGTTCCAAAGTCGATGTGATCACGGTCGGCACGCTACCTCTACATATACCTTCGGGATTAGTTTTAGACCTGAATAATTGTTATTTGGTGCCAGCGTTGAGCATGAACATTATATCTGGATCTTGTTTGATGCGAGACAGTTATTCATTTAAATCAGAGAATAATGGTTGTTCTATTTATATGAGTAATACTCCCTCCGTCCCAAAATAAGTGTCTCAAGTTTGTACTAGCTCTAGTACAAATTTGTACTAAGCTCAAAACACTTATTTTGGGACGGAGGGAGTCTCTTTTATGGTCATGCACCCCTGTTGAGTGGTCTATTTTTGTTGAATCTCGATAGTAGTGATACACATATTCATGGTGTTAAAGCCAAAAGATTGAAGTTTAATAATGATAGTGCAACTTATATGTGGCAGTGCCGTTTGGGTCATATCGGTATAAAGAGCATGAGAAACTCCATACTGATATACTTTTGGAATGACTTTATTATGAATCACTTGGTGCTTGCTAACCGTGCCTTATGGGCAAGATGACTAAAACTCCGTTCTCCGGAACAATGGAATGAGCTACTGACTTGTTGGAAATTATACATACTGATGTACGCGGTCCAATGAGTATTGATGCTCATGGTGGGTATCGTTATTTTCTTACCTTCATAGATGATTTGAGCAGATATGGTTATATCTACTTAATGAAGCATAAGTCTAAAACATTTGAAAAGTTCAAAGAATTTCAGAGTGAAGTGAAAAATCATCATAACAAGAAAATAAAGTTTCTACCATTTGATCGTGGAGGAGAATATTTGAGTTATGAGTTTGGTCTTCATTTGAAACAACATGGGATTGTTTCACAATTAACGCCACCTAGAATACCATAGCGAAATGGTGCGTCCGAACGTCGTAACCATACTTTATTAGATATGGTGCGATCTATGATGTCTTTTACTGATTTACCGCTATCGTTTTGGGGTTATGCTCTAGAGACGCATGTATTCACTTTAAATAGAGCACCATCAAAATCCGTTGAGACGACGCCTTGTGAACTGTGGTTTGGCAAGAAACCAAAGTTGTCATTTCTTAAAGTTTGGGGCTGCGATGCTTATGTGAAAAAGCTTCAACCTGATAAGCTCAAACCCAAATCGAAGAAATGATTCTTCATAGGATACCCAAAGGAAACTATTGGGTACACCTTCTATCACAGATCCGAAGGCAAAATCTTTGTTGCTAAGAATGGATCCTTTCTAGAGAAGGAGTTTCTATTGAAAGAAGTGAGTGGGGGGGAAGTAGAACTTGATGAGGTAACTGTACCTGCTCCCTTATTGGAAAGTAGTCCATCGCAAAAATCAGTTCCTGTGATTCCTACACCAATTTGTGAGGAAGCTAATGATGATGATCATGAAGCTTCAGATCAAGTTATTACCGAACCTCGTAGGTCTTCCAGAGTAAGATCCGCACCAGAGTGGTACAGTAATCCTATTCTGGAAGTCATGTTACTAGACCATGATGAACCTACGAACTATGAGGAAGCAATGATGAGCCCAGATTCCGCGAAATGTCTTGAGGCCATGAAATATGAGATGGGATCCATGTATGAGAACAAAGTGTGGACTTCGGTGGACTTGCCGGATGATCGGCAGGCCATAGAAAATAAATGGATCTTTAAGAAGAATACCGACGCAGACGGTAATGTTACTGTTTACAAAGCTCAACTTGTTGTGAAAGGTTTTCGACAAGTTCAAGGAGTTGACTACAATGAGACTTTCTCACCCGTAGTGATGCTTAAGTCTGTCTGAATCATGTTAGCAATTGCTGCATTTTATGATTATAAAATTTGGCAAACGGATATCAAAACTGCATTCCTGAATGGATTTCTAGAAGAAGAATTGTATATGATGCAACCGGAAGGTTTTGTCGATCCAAAGGGTGCTAGCAAAGTATGCAAGCTCCAGCGATCCATTTATGGACTGGTACAAGCCTCTCGGAGCTGGAATAAACACTTTGATAGTGTGATCAAAGCATATGGTTTTATACAAACTTTTGGAGAAGCCTGTATTTACAAGAAAGTGAGTGGGAGCTCTATAGCATTTCTGATCTTATGTGTAGATGACATATTGTTGATTGGAAATGATATAGAATTTTTGGATAGCATAAAGGGATACCTGAATAAGAGTTTTTCTATGAAAGACCTTGGAGAAGCTGGTTACATATTGGGTATCAAGATCTATACAGATAGATCAAGACGCTTAATTGGACTTTCACAAAGCACATACCTTGACAAAGTTTTGAAGAAGTTCAAAATGGATCAATGAAAGAAATGGTTCTTGCCTGTGTTACAAGGTGTGAAGTTGAGTCAGACTCAAAGCCTGACCACCGCAGAAGATAGAGAGAAAATGAAAGTCATTCCCTATGCTTCAGCCATAGGTTCTATCATGTATGCAATGCTGTGTACCAGACCTGATGTATGTCTTGCTATAAGCATAGAAGGGAGGTACCAAAGTAATCCCGGAGTGGAGCACTAGACAGCGGTCAAGAACATCCTGAAATACCTGAAAAGGACTAAGATATGTTTCTCGTTTATGGAGGTGAAAAAGAGCTCGTCGTAAATGGTTACGTCGATGCAAGCTTTGACACTGATATGGATGTGTCAGGACCCCGACTCAATGCCACATCGATCTAGCATGTAACACCTCATATCACTTTGCGGCCTCACGCACGGTATTCCCATGGGTGTCACCTTACCTTTGCCCGGGACCGTTTGCGCCTTTTGGCACACGTATATGACAGTGTCGCTAGCATCCATATGATAAGGAGCCCGGGCTGACATGGCTAGTCGTAAACCCAAAGTGGCACAGACCTACAGGGACAGGCATCCATGACCCAGCATCGAACGTGTCGGTCATCAGCGAGTGAATCCAGGCTGTAGCACTGGGCTAGCAGGACTACGGTGAACCGGGCTGTAGCGGGCTAACAGGACTCCGGTATTCATCGCGTGACATTTCCTCGAAGGGACAGACACAGGAACGAAGAAGGACACATGCCGGCCATCCTAAGTGTTCCGGAGCAGTAGCAAGCTACCATGGCTCAGTGGAAACACTAGGAGACATTTCCCGGTAAGAGGGCTACTAAAGATAAACAACTAGATGGTCAGATCCCACACATACCAAGCATTTCAATAACATACACACAATATGCTCGATATGTGCTAATACAACATGGCATCACAACATGACTCTACGACTCAAGTAATTTACTCTTTAGGCTCCGAGGAGCGAGATATTACAAACAGGGGTCTCATGACCCAACATTCAGAGCATACAAATCAAAGCACAAGCGGAAGCTATCATGTCTGGGTACAGACATCTATAAATGAAAAAGGCTGAGAAGCCTGACTATCTATCAGATCCTGCCGAGGGCACAAGATCGTAGCTGAGGTAACAAGCTAAACGTCGAAGTCCACGTGGAACTACTAGTGAGACTGAAGTCTCTCTGCAAAAACATAAAATAGGCAAACGTGAGTACAAATGTACCCAGCAAGACTTACATCAGAACTAACTACATATGCATCACTTTCAACAAGGGGATGGTGGGGTTTAACTGCAGCAAGCCAGCTTTGACTCGGTGGCTATCCTAAACTACGACCGCAAGCGACTCTTTTGAGGTGGCGCACACGAGTCCACATATTCACCATATCAATACACCACTATGGATCCGCTCCCGTCTCCCTACGAGAACGCCATCCATAGCACTCACACTTATCTTGCGTATTTTAGAGTATCCACTTTCACTTGTCTATGAACTGATATAAGCAACCCAGAAGTCCTTTTCCGCGGACACGGCTATTCGAATAGATGATGTTAACCCTGCAGGGGTGTACTTCTTCATACATGTTTCCACCACTTAGCGTCTGCACATGACATGTGCTCGGCAGACTTCAAGCGAAAGCCGACGTGGGTGTAGACCACGACCTACCTAAACACTCAAGTCTCTAGTCCAGGTTTATCGCCTATTCGGGTTCCATCCATGAGGAGATCCGGCCGGAGTTTCGCTCACAGCCCCAAACGATGTGAACAGGGTTCCGTGACACCAAACGGGCGCCCGGTTTACCCGGCCACGTGCCTACCGCATCACAGCCCACCCCTACGGTCAGCGCTGTCCACGGCCTCCAGCATACTACAAACACCAGAAACTACTTGCAACTCCTGGACAGAGGACAAGGGTGAATAAGAAGTCGAGCGGGGTCATATTTCAGGGCCCAATGTATGGTAGTAGCTGAATCATGGATCACAAACACAGAACTCAGTTCCTAAGGACGGCTTCAATGAGACAACCCACCATGTACTCCTACATGGCCTCTCACCGACACCTTTTACCAAATCATGTTCACACACTTAGCTCACACATAGTAGGACATGTTCACACACCTCTGATTCATCCCCGATGAATCAGACCTGACTCAACTCTAAGCAGTAGCAGGCATGACAAACAAACATGAATGAGTAGGCACAACAGGGCTCAAACAACTCCTACTCATGCTAGTGGGTTTCATCTATTTACTGTGGAATGACAGGTCATGCAAAGGATAAAGGGGTTCAGCTACCGCAGCAAGTAACAGATGAATCGATGTTGTCCTAATGCAGTAAAAGAGAGCAGGAGCGAGAGAGTAGGATTGTATCGGAATGAACAAGGGGGTTTTGCTTGCCTGGCACTTCTGAAGATAACATTGAGTCTTCATCAGTGTCAACGATCACATCATCGGTATCACGTCTATCGAGAGGGAACAAATACCGGCAACACAGAAGGGAACACAATCAATGCAATGCACAATATGATGCATGATCATGACATGGCAAAATGAATGTGTTTTGGGCTAATGCAACTAACAACAGATTAAATGAAGTTGGTTTGAATACAAGATTCAAATTCAAACTCCATATGTGATTATTTAAATGCCCTTCACTTCATTTGTCCTAAACAGTAGTGATAAGTTGCTCTAACATGCATGAAAATGGTACAGATGGATTCCTTGAATTTTTCTGATGATTTTTCATATATAAATTATTTAATTTGGAGTTACGGTTGATTTTCTATGATTTATTGAAGTTTAGGACATTTTCTGAAAATAATAACTCATTTAAGAATTATTTAAATTCCAGAAACATTTACTACGTCATCAGTGCGTCACCGTGACGTCAGCAGGTCAACAGACGCTGCTGCTGGTCAAACCTGACGTGTGGGGGCCACACGTCAGTGACACAGGGTGGTTTTAACTCACTGACAGGTGGGACCGGTCAACGGCCACGTCAGCTAGGTCAATTCCGACGCGTGGGGCCACTGTGGTTAACTTAAACTAAACAGGGGGTTAACCGTGGTTAGTTAAGGGCGTGGGGCCCACAGTCAGTGGCCAAGGCCTGGGTTAGCGGGGGGGTGGTTAGGCCCTAATGACCGGCCACATCAGCTCTCGCCGGAGTGTAGCCGGCGACGACCACAGAGCACGGCGGGGGACGCCGGACTTGCGCTAGGGGCATCGGATCGATGCGCCAAGGGCACCAGGAGGTAGCCCGCGCCCGTGCGCATCTAGGGGGACCAACGGGAGGTGCGGGGGTGGCCGGGGTTTGCCGGAGTGGAGCCCGAGGCGGCGGCCGGAGTTCGGCCATGTGCGGGGTTGGGCTGCGGCGCGCTAGGAGAGAAACTGATGGTCCAGACGGCATCCGCGGGCCACCAGAAGCGCGCTGGTGCCACGGGTTCGAGCAGAGGGGCTCGGGTCAGGAGAGCTACGCGGCCATGGCGGACGGCGGTGCTCGGGAATGTGGCCGGGGGTGCTACGGCACGGGAACGAGCAAAATGAAGGAGGGGAAACGGAGTGGAGCTCACAGGGGTTGCGACGGTGGCCTCGGGGAGCTCGGGGAGGCACCGGAGCCGACGAATTTGACGAAGATGGCCGGCGGTCCCGAGGTTGAAGAAGACATCGAGGGCGGTGTTGCGGCACGTCTGGGGCCTCGTGGCTCGTTGAGGAGGTAGAGGGAGGCACTGCGGAGCTCTGGGAGGCGTCGGGGAGGCGAGAGGGTGGTGGTGGCCGCGGCGAACGGCGTCGGTGGCGACGGGGCTCCGCTCGGTGGAGGAGAGAGGGAGCCAAAGAAAGGGGGGAGACGATGGGAGAGGTCGAGGGGTTCCAGGGGGTCGGGGCATCGTGGTGGCGTAAGGGGGAGGCTCGGGAACGCCTCGGTGGAAGCAGGAGGTGGCCGAGGCGGCATCGGCGCTCGCCACCGAGCTGCTTCGGTGCGAGGGGAGGAAGATGACAAGGGGGAGGAGGTGGGCTGGGCCGCTGCTGGCTGCACAGTGTTGGGCCAGGTAAGTGGCGCCAGGTAAGTCCTTCTGCTCTCTCTCTTTTACTTTTTTTTTCTATTATCTGTAGTTTGTTTTGATTTAGTTTAGCAACTAAATCATTTAAATAAATTCTGTAGATTTTTATGTGGCTTGCTAAAATATATACAAAGCCACTCACAAACTTCCAGAATTATTGGAGTCATATTTAATATATATTAAATATAAATCCAAAGCAAATAGTTGTTGGATTAATTCAAATGGCCAAAATAATTATCTCTGTGACTCCAAAAATATTGGTTTAAATTTTACCTCTTACCAATATTTCCATGGAATAACAGGAACATTTTCTTGGACACATTTGAGAAGATTTAAATGTTGGTTATTTTTAGAGGTTTCCTGAGGCTTTTGAAAATTCCTCAATTCAAATTTCATTTGAATTTAAACATGATGCACACACCAGACAGCACCAGAAGCTAAGGATGTGACAGGATGACTCTAAGTCACAAACCGGATACGTATTTTTATTGAATGGAGGAGCTTTCAGTTGGTGCAGGTCCAAGCAGAGCGTCGTGGCGGGATCTACGTGTGAAGCGGAGTACATTGCTGCTTCGGAAGCAGCGAATGAAGGAGTTCATATCCGATCTAGGTGTCATACCTAGTGCATCGGGTCCAATGAAAATCTTTTGTGACAATACTGGTGCAATTGCCTTGGCAAAGGAATCCAGATTTCACAACAGAACCAAGCACATCAAGAGATGCTTCAATTCCATCCGTCATCAAGTGTCGGAAGGGGACATATAGATTTGCAAGATACACACGGAACTAAATGTTGCATACCCCTTGACTGAGCCTCTTTCACGAGCAAAACATGATCAGCACCGAAGCTCCATGGGTGTTAGAATCATTACTATGTAATCTAGATTATTAACTCTAGTGCAAGTGGGAGACTGGAGGAAATATGCCCTAGAGGCAATAATAAAGTTATTATTTATTTCCTTAATTCATCATAAATGTTTATTATTCATGCTAGAGTTGTATTAACCGGAAACTTAGTACATGTGTGAATACATAGAAAAAACATATAGTCCCTAGTATGCCTCTACTTGACTAGCTCGTTAATCAAAGATAGTTAAGTTTCCTAACCATAGACATGTGTTGTCATTTGATGAATGGGATCACATCATTAGGAGAATGATGTGATGGACATGACCCATCCGTTAGCTTAGCATTATGATCGTGTTAGTTTCATTGCTACTGCTTTCTTCATGACTTATACAAGTTCCTCAGACTATGAGATTATGCAACTCCCGAATACCGGAGGAACACTTTGTGTGCTACCAAACGTTACAACGTAAAAGGGTGATTATAAAGGTGCTCTACAGGTGTCTCCGAAGGTGTTTGTTGGGTTGGCATAGATCGAGATTAGGATTTGTCACTCCGTGTTTCGAAGAGGTATCTCTGGGCCCTCTCGGTAATACTCATCACTATTAGCCTTGCAAGCATTGTGACTAATGAGTTACTTGCGGGGTGAATGATTACGGAATGAGTAAAGAGACTTGCCGGTAACGAGATTGAACTAGGTATTGAGATACCGACGATCGAATCTTGGGCAAGTAACATACCGATGGCAAAGGGAACAATGTATGTTGTTATGCGGTTTGACCGATAAAGATCTTCGTAGAATATGTAGGAACCAATATGAGCATCCAGGTTCTGCTATTGGTTATTGACCGGAGACGTGTCTCGGTCATGTCTACATAGTTCTCGAACCCGTAGGGTCCGCACGCTTAACGTTCGGTGATGTTGGTATTATGAGTTTATGTGTTTTGATGTACCAAAGATAGTTCTGAGTCCCGGATGTGATCACGGACATGACGAGGAGTCTCAAAACGGTCAAGACATGAAGATCGATATATTGGAAGCCTATGTTTGGACATCGAAATGCTTCCAGGTGAGTTCGGGCATATAGCAGAGTACCGGGAGGTTACGGGAACCCCCCGGGAAGTATATGGGCCTTATTGGGCCATACTGGGAGAGAGGAGAAGGGAGCCTAGGAGGGGACGCGCCCCCAAGCCCAATCCGAATTGGGTGGGGGGCCGGCCCCCCTTTCCTTCCTCCTTCCTCCCCCTTCCTTCCTCTCCTAGTCCAACTAGGGAAGGGGGGGAATCCTACTCCCGGTGGGAGTAAGACTCCTCCAGGCGCGCCATGGAGGGCCGCCCCTCCCCCCTCCTCCACTCCTTTATATACGGGGGAGGGGGCACCCCATAGACACAAAAGTTGACATTGTTTAGCCGTTTGCGATGCCCCCCTCCACAGTTACACACCTCGGTCATATCGTTGTAGTGCTTAGGCGAAGCCCTGTGCCGGTAAATTCATCATCACCGTCACCACAACGTCGTGCTGACGAAATTCTCCCTCGGCCTCAACTGGATCAAGAGTATGAGGGACATCTCCGAGCTGAACGTGTGCTGAACGCGGAGGTGCCGTACGTTCGGTGCTTGGATCGGTTGGATCACGAAGATGTTCGACTACATCAATTGCGTTAACTAAACGCTTCCGCTTTCGGTCTACGAGGGTACGTGGACACACTCTCCCCTCTCGTTGCTTTGCATCACATAGATAGATCTTGCATGATCGTAGGAAATTTTTAAATTACCGTGTTCCCCAACAGGTTCTTCGGTTTATCGTGGTTTAGTTGGTTTATTAGATTAGATCGGTTTTTATTAGGTTGGTTTAGTTAACGAACATTCATTCGTTTAGATCGGTTAGCGAATAGTTTTCTTTCATTTAGTTCTGTTAACAAACGTTCGCGCGGTAGATTTTCCTTTTTAGTTTTATTTTCGGCCAGGTACCTATTCGCAAATAGTTTTCTCGCGATTTAGCCCCTGATCTTAAAACAACCATAACTTTTTGCTCGTTTGTCCAAATTAGATGAAACAAGTGCCTAAATCTTTGTTACGATCTCTTCTTTCTAGTTAACCAACTTGAAAAAGATTTTGACACTTTAAAATTGAGTTTAGTACAGATTAGTAAACAATCTTGTTTCGTTCGTATCTTGAGTTTCATTACTCTGTTTGAGTTGTTTCTTTTTGCCAATCGTAGCTAATCACATGTACCTACTATTAAGATCTAATCCACATGAAAATAATGTTGTTAGGTTTTGTTTTCTGATTATTTAGACGTTTGCTTGTTTCGTGTTTGATTTGGATCTTTTCTCGAGTTTCTCGTTGAGTGAATTCTTATGTATGCTACTGTTTGTCTACGCTAGATTACCAAGAGTGCGAAGCTTGTTACTACGAATCTCTAGAGTTTGCAGATCGTCAACAAGGCAAGTTACACTTTGATCAAACTCTTCTATACCCAGTTTTTACTATGCATTAGTATTGCCCCTCAAATATTTGATGAGTAGGATAGGGAACATGTGGTTTGGTTGTAGTACTTGAGGTAGGAACCTAATACCTTTTGATCACCCCGGGTATATATATTATGCTTTATTATTGCTTAGCCATGCTCGTAGATGGGGATTGGATCGTGATTCACATGGAAGTTATGAGAGTTATTAATCTTGGATAACAATAAGGTGGCAACTTTAATACATATTTGGGTGGATTGGTTGGGGCACCTGGGGAACCCAGTGTTGTCCATTAAGGGAAATCCCGGGGTACCCGTGTGATTTTTCCTTGGTTCGCCACCCAGGCTCAAAGGGATCATACGATATTTCATGCCTAGAAACTTCCGTGTCCAGCCACAAGCCATTATGGGCTCTAGCATAGTTGAGTAAGTTGTATGAGCTCTTGAAGAGGTGGACTAGCAGATGTGGAGGGAAAGTAGGTGTACCGGTCTGCCCGGAGTAGAGAGTTAATGCTTCAGAAAGACTATGTCTCCATCTTCCGATCATGGATGTGGTCGAGTCTTGTGGGGAAAAGTGTGCAACCTCTGCAGAGTGTATAAACTAATCATGGTTAGCCGTGTCCCCGATTATGGACATCTTGAGTATCTAGAATTGGATATTATTGTTGATCTCATCACTCTTTAAATTAATTGAATTGGGTTTAATGATGATACTTGTTTAATTGGGATTTTTACTTGGGGAACGTTCTCAAATATTCGTTCAACTTGGGGGTAGTTAATTGAATTTATTCCTTTGTTGTAGGGAAAAACTAGCTTTACGCAAAAACATACACTTAGAGCCTCGACCAGCCAAATATTGCATGTAGATATAGTTCTTGCATTCATTGCTTTACAGTGTAACTCTGCCAGCATATTCAATGTGCTGACCTACATGGCTGCAACGTCTCATGTTGCAGACTACTTAGGCGACGAATAAGGTGCGATAGGTCGTTGTCTTGCACTTAGCTATGCCGTTGGAGTTGATAGACTCATTTACCTTCGAAGCTCTCGCAGTTATTTAGTTTAGATGGCCTTCAGCCATGATATTTTTGTGTAATCATACTCTTTATGAGGACTCGATGTAATAAGTGTGTGGTTGAACTCTGTTATAATTCCTCGAGTACTGTGTGTGTCAGCATTACCGATCCAGGGATGACACTTAAGCACAGAGACTTCAGTCCATTGGGATCGCGGTTGCGACACCCCCTCTGGTACTTTCTTCGCCCAATATTTTTAATATATTCCAAAACTGGCTTTTGTGGAGTTTCAAGACTTTTGGAGTTGTGCAGAATAGGTCTCTAATATTTGCTCCTTTTCCAGCCCAGAATTCTAGCTGTCGGCATTCTCCCTCTTCATGTAAACCTTGTAAAATAAGAGAGAAAAGGCATAAGTATTATAACATAATGTGTAGTAACAGCCCATAATGCAATAAATATTGATATAAAAGCATGATGCAAAATGGATGTATCATTTGGCCGAATGCACTTATTAACATTACGACACATAGGCAAGCTAGAAATCTTCTTATAGGGGGGATACCTTCTTCCTACATGAGATTATAAAAATGTACATCAGACTTCAAAGCAAAATGATCCTCGACTATCGAGGGAATCAAATTTCAGAGGACCACCAGGGGGCCCATCTTGCTATGACTGGTAGTGAGGAGCAGCCTCAGAGTAGCGTCATGTATCATAAAAATCATGCTTGGAGTGAAAACAAACAAACTTGCATCATAATGTGCTACCAACTGTACACTGCATGTTACTCCCTCCGTTCGGAATTACTTGTCTCGGAAATGAATGTATCTAGAACTAAAATACGTCTAGATACATCCATTTCTGCGACAAGTAATTCCGAACGGAGGGAGTACCTACAAAGCAAACTGAAAGAAAAGTATTTCTTGTTTGAGAACCGGAGAGACATACACGCATATAATGATATGAAAAGATAATAGAGTTGCAATCTGATGCAATCATCATGACAGGTTTGAGTGTCATGAGGATGGAGTCAGAGCTTCACGGCCACCTGAAGCGAAGAAGTGCAGTCGTATTGGATTTAACAAGAGCCGGTCATCATCACCATACAGCAAGAGATGCAAGCAATTGGTCCTCTTCTCCCGAGAGAATGAATGAGCTTACCACATCTAAATCTGTTGTTGCCGCTACAAGTCAGGCTTATAGCGATGGAACTTGCAGCCCCTGCTGAACACGAATGACAACCCCTTCCACTCTCAACCCATTGCACAAATCACAATCACACCCCACTCCATGAACACATTTAATTTGCATTCCGACGTGCCAGATGATGCTGACGCCAAAGGGGTCGTAGCCGTAGATGATGAAGGAGTGGTCGGCACTGACAAAGTCCATGAAGGCGTCGAAGATGGCCATTGGGTCCTGCCCTGCCATGTCGGCATCGCCGGGGAAGCCAGGAATGCATGGTTGGCTCTCATTAAATCAGAAACATTGTGTCAGTTATAAAATCCATGCAAAACATTACTTGATGATTCATGGAACAACATGAGAGCTAAAACTAAGTTCGAGTGTCATCTATTCAAAAAATAATGTTCAGTATTGATCATGAATTGTTAAGAAAAAAAGTAAGAAGAGCATGACAATGTTAATAAATAGCGACAGCGAACACACACACGCATGCAATTCAGGCAACTCCTTGTGTGCCGCCTTGTTCTTCTGTATCTGCAACAAGTTCATTTGGTCCACAAATTGTTTGGCCGAATGCACTTATTAACATTACAGCACATATGCAAGCTAGAAATCTTCTTATAGGGGGGATACCTTCTTCCTACATGAGATTAAAAAATGTACATCAGACTTCAAAGCAAAACGATCCTCGACTATCGAGGGAATCAAATTTCAGAGGACCACCAGGGGCCCCATCTTGCTGTGACTGGTAGTGAGGAGCAGCCTCAGAGTAGCGTCATGTATCATAAAAATTATGCTTGGGAGTGAAAACAAACAAACTTGCATCATAATGTGCTACCAATTGTACACTGCATGTTACCTACAAAGCAAACTGAAAGAAAAGTATTTCTTGTTTGAGAACCGAAGAGACATGCACGCATATCATGGTATGAAAAGATAATAGAGTTGCAATCTGATGCAATCATCAAGACATGTTTGAGTGTCGTGAGGATGGAGTCAGAGCTTCACGGCCACCTGAAGCAAAGAAGTGCAGTCGTATTGGATTTACCAGGAGCCGGCATCATCACCATACAACAAGAGATGCAAGCAATTGGTCCTCTTCTCTTGAGAGAATGAATGAATGAGCTTACCACAAATAAATCTGTTGTTGCCGCTGCAAGTCAGGCTTATAGCGATAGAACTTGCAGCCCCTGCTGAACGCGAATGACAGCCCCTTCCACTCTGAACCCATTGCACAAATCACAATTACACCCCCACTCCATGAACACATTTAATTTGCATTCTGAGGTGCCAGATGATGCCGACGCCAAAGGGGTCGTAGCCATAGATGACGAAGGAGTGGTCGGCACTGACGAAGTCCATGAAGGCGTCGAAGATGGCCATTGGGTCCTGCCCAGCCATGTCGGCATCGCCGGGGAAGCCAGGAATGCATAGTTGGCTCTCATTAAATCAGAAACATTGTGTCTGTTATAAAATCCATGCAAAACATTACTTAATGATTCATTGAACAACATGAGAGCTAAAACCAAGTTCGAGTGTCATCTATTCAAAAAATAATGTTCGGTATTGATCATGAATTGTTAAGGAAAAAGTAAGAAGAGCATGACAATGTTAATAAATAACGACAGCGAACACACACACGCATGCTCAACAGTGTCAGGAAGCACATACATTAGTAGGAAGTACACACAGCGGCAGGGCACATCACGTACACATGCTGGGTACAAACGAACAATCTTAGTACACAAAAAACAGAGTAAGGATAAATAAGTCGGATATTCGATTCGGAGCCCAGGCTCAGATGCTCCTGAAATCATCCCCGTCTGCTAGCATGTGGATCTGTGCTAGTTGATGTATTTCTGCCGGTATAGTAGACGTATTGCAGGCAAATAAAGCCAGCTCGTGGGTGCATTAAATGAGATGACAGCTTGTAAGGCAGAGACGGAACATCTTTTGCGGTCACGGCTAGTCATTTAGCTGTGCCTGAGCCGCCTCCTTGCCACGACCGCTGTAACGGCTACCCGATCTACCCGCAGTTATTATATCTCGCACTGGTCGTCTCCCACACCGAAACTATATCCTCATCGCCGCCGCTGGACACCACCTCTACAAGTGCAGCCGTTGCCAAGCAAGCATGACATTTGCTGCAAAAGAACACCCACAGAGACGACTCTAAGAAATTCAGTCACGGATTTACAATTCAGACAGCTAATCAAAGTTTGCGCATCGCCAAACATGCGCACAATTGCTTCAAAGAAATAGCCCAATTTCTGTCAGCTACAGCGATGACACTTATAAATTCAGTCATGGATTTTCGTCCCTTAAACACAGGTCTGCAAGTTGGTTACCTATAAAGCAAGAGACTGAATCACCAACACCAAGTATAACATTGCGAATTCAGATAGATGGTAATCTGTCCATACAACCACACGTACATACTCCCACTGTAGAGAGGGAGTACTTTCACTTAGTCTGCTTAGGTCTTGAATTACAAATTCAATACAGGTCCATAGTTTTTCACCCACAATACCTTTATCTTCTTTAGCCAATCAATTATGTAGCCCATCAAATCAGAGTTCATCATCATGCTATCCCAGCCCACTTCATCGTCTCCCCTGCATAGCTCTTCCCGCATCGTATCCAAACATCCCAGAGTCAGTATCTCCAACAGCAACAAAATGATGCAGCATAAGATGCCAACAAGCAAGGTATGTACCACAAAACGGGGATCAAAATCCGTCTCCATCTCACAAGCCACCCCGCAGTACATCCTCTTCTCTTTTGCACTTAGCACGTGCTGCATGCATCTCCAGACATTTAACATTAACTCACCACCAAGAGTTAACTCATCCTTCAGGTCCTGACCAGATGCCACTGCAAGTATTGGATGAAAGTGCCAGAACCATTTCCTGTAAGGAAGACAGTATTATCACAATGATCAGAGAAACCCACCGAAGCAACGCATGGTGATCAGTTTCAAGTCTTTACTTTCGTATGACGTTTTTGTCACAGCCCAGCATGTTGATGTAGAACCGGAGGACATCGTAATCAGATGGGTCAACAAAATGAACTGAAGATGGGTCAAAATGCAATCAACACAAGTATATTCAGACCGCCATGGATCTCTATGTTTTACATCCGACATCTCCTTCACGCAGCCTCAAGAGCAGACTCCTTGCTTGATCGAAACCCCCTGCTGGACAGATGTCATTCCTTAGTGCCTCAAAACCTCGAAAGGAAACAGAAGGAGAAATAACAAACGTCGCACGAACCTTCGAAAAGTCCCGGATGATTTATGTCTTGGTCAACTAAATCCAGGGCCGCCGCACCAAGTGTGCGCGCACTTTGATCCTCGTCAATTGATCCACATCCACCCCATTCTGCACCATCCTCTGTTGTGCCCCTCTTCAATGGAATAATCCCAGTAGATCGCGCGTCTGCACGGCAAACATGGAAAGTACAAGCATAAGCCACCATTAATTCTTTTACATCTCTGTTTACTGATACTAACCAATAAAATGGAAAACCAGGAGCACATGAGGCTCTCTGGGTGGTTCTGGCACCCACAGATTCTTCCTTCGGTTCGAACCAGTCTATGTAAGACCAGCTAAAGCTTTCTAGGAACGCAATCACAAACATCTCCTTCGCTGAGATTATGTAGTTCACTTTTGGCTCAGTCTAGTAAGATGTAAGGAATTTCCCCACAATGAGCCCTGACCCTTTGTTGGGTGCAACTTGTGTATCTTCATATATCAACTAAGCATTTTATGTTAAACCATAATTATCAATTTCATGAGCAGTTCATCTTTTTTCAAAAAAAATATCATCCAGTCAAAACATCTCCATGTCACAATTTTCATCCTCATCTAGGTTCAGCAAGGCTCTGCCAAAATTCACAGCGTTTTGTTTTCAACTTCATTGCATATTACTTGCAAACTTGAGTTGCCAAACGAAACTTAGCCCGAGTTCAAGTCTTATTACACTTTTTGTAGGCTCCTCTGCGTATTTGCGAATCGAGAGCTCTAGCGAACTCATCCTAGAGGGGCATGGTGTCCGGTCTGGTGGCACACTACCAAGACGTAACCTGAATTTTGTAGCAAAACACTTCTTTAGCTAGATCGGCTGGAAAAGAGGATTATTGAAATAATTGCTTCAGGCCAAGCAGATAGAACAATAAATTATTAGAAACAACTCTTGGTGTGAAGATAACTACGGAGTAGATCATATCCTCAGGTTGCAATCGTCCAGACTAAAACTATATTATACTCGTATCAACCATCGCCAAGCAAATCAACATTTAGCCACTTCGAACAAATACAGTTAACCAGGAAAGGAATTCGGGGCATACCTCTTTGTCCATCCGGGCGCCTCTGGGTTGACCCTGTCAGTTGAGTGCACAGACCTAGTGGGAGATGCCTCCCGTCGCCGGCGCATGCCACCCTGTGCCTTCTCCGGGCCACCGCCACCAACTTGCTGCCCGCATCCAGAACTAGCATTTTGAATCTATCGGCATGCCAGGGTTGGCTTGACCTGGAGGTAATAATGCCAGGGGGAGCGGATCTGAATGTTAAAGGTTGTCGGTGAAATCCTCCCGGAGTGGAAACCTACAACACACGGCCATGGGCGACGACCGGTCTCGGCGTCAGCTTTCTTCTCCGGCATGCCCACTGAACAACAAATCTCAGAAACTGCAGATTTCTAGAGAGGATAGATGCACTAACCGGTCGATGGCATCCAGCAAGAACTCAAGCCCGCATCTTCCATCCCGGAGTCGCCGGGGCAAGACGCAGCCGCCGCAGGCCCGAACGTATTGGGGGGTGGGGGAAGGGGTGGACTCCGGTCACGGAGGGGTTTCCAGAACGTGATGTAGGGAGCTCCTCGCTGGCGCCTTATGCGCCAGCAAACGAACCCAGCGCCCACGCGCTTGCTTATGTGGGCCAGCCCAAAAACGAGCCGCAGAGCTCGTTCAACGTGCGCCTTTCGACGATGCATCGTGGTTCACTTCTCGTGGTTGACCGGTCAACAGTTGATCGCTAGCTCCTTTTCCTTCGTACACCTTTGTTCCTTCGTTGTTTTTTTCTTTTTTTTCTGTTGCTTCGTTCACAAAGCTCAAGAACACATGGATCTGAAAAAATTACGAATTTCAAAAACAGTTCACTAATTTGAAAAAGTTCATCAATTCTAAAAAAAGTTAATCAAAATTTGAACACAAAATAGAAAAAAGTTCATCCAAGTTGAAAAAGTTCATCGGATTTGAAAAAAGTTCATCGGATTTGAAAAATGTTCACCAAATTTGACAAAAAAGATCGTCAGTTTGAAAAAGTTCATCAAGTTTGACAAAAAGTTCATCGAGTTTAAAAAAAGCTCATCGAGTTTAAAAAAAGTTCATCAAATTAAAAAAAAGTTCATCGGTTTTTAAAAAAAGTTCATCAAATTTGAAAAAAGTTCACCGATTTTACGAAAATTTGGTCGCCTTTGAAAAAGTTCACGAATTTTAAGAATGAGAAAAAACAATGATAGAAAAAAAGAAAGAAAACTGGAAAAACAGGTGTCTTTTTCTCGTTTTATAAAGAAAAGATAAAGAACAATACTACCACATGATGTGATCTAGTCTAACTGGTTGGTGTCGCTAGCTAAAGGAACGGGCGGGGTTCTAGTCGCGGCAGGCGCACCTTTTTTGGGGTTTTCAAGAAACAAACATCAAAGCAGGATGGGCCGGCCCGCTATGAAACCAAGTGTAAACGGGGGTGTGCGCCCTGTACAATTTGGGCCCACGAAACCGGCACTATTCATACTGTATAGCCGTTGTATGATCCTTTTCCAGTGTTTCGTTTCAGACGTGTCAGACCCAATTGTTCAGATCCCAAGTCACGGACGGACGCTTGCGATTTCGGAAGCATCTGAGCTCGAGCTCCGAATCGCTGCATAAATAAGTTTGCTTTCTCAAGAAATAAATTAGGGTTCACAGGAACTTCTCAACGTGCTTTTGTTGCACATTCTTGGATAAAATTTGCAGTGACCATTGCTCTGCTTTGAGACTAAAAGCAAACACAAAGCGAACAGAAAGTGAACATACCTGTTCCTCTCGATTCAGGGCACGCCCTAGCGGCGCTCCTCACTGGCCGCAACGCCGCCACGCCCTGCCGTTGGCTTATGCGATTGCCTCCGTACCGTCGTCCCACGGGTCAGGGGGCACGCACTTCAGGGGCTGCTCGCTGGCCGCAACGCCGTCACGCCCTGAGTCACGCCGCCAAGCCCTTGCGGCGGTCCGCGCCGTCGTCCCACGATTCGGGGCCCTCGACCAGGGCACGATCGATGAGTCCGACGGAGGCAGCAGACAGTGCGAACGGGCGGCAGCAGAGGACAAAGACGGTGCGGGTTTGCAAAAAGGAGGAAGACGATGTGGAGGGACGGCAGCGGAGGAGAAATCGCGTCTTCCCTGTGATTGCATCGCGTCTTCCTTGTGAGGTCGGCGGCGGCGATCTCGTGCGCCCTGTGAGGTCCGCGGCGGCGGTTGGTGGCGGCGTTCTCGTGCGCCTTGTGAGGTCCACGGCGGCGAGGTCGCCCCTCCCTTATCTCGTGCATCTGCAACGACAGATCGTACGTCAAGGGGACCAAGAGGAGCGTATGTGGTCTTTTTTAGTGCGGGTAGGAGGAGCGGAGACGAAACGGACGAAAGTGGTGGGACGAAAATAAACCATGGATACTATTCACCAACTCAGACATTAGGAGTAGAGATTCCGATGATGGCGGGAAACACACTATTAAAATCTGAAATATCATCAATCAATGCATTTTATAAGTAGAGAAATGTATCTCGTACTTTACAAAACTACCCCATTAAACTCATGCATTAATTTAGATTAATTACAGTGCATGCATGCTTGGCCACTGTATAAGTAGGAACGTTACATGCATTGGGGTGTTTCTTTTTGATTCTTGCATGCGAAGATTTAATGCCCCTTAAAAACTAAAAATGAGATGAAGATGAGCTCTTTAAATTGAAAAAACAAAAAAAATTTAAGATAAACCCTATAAACCGGAAAGGGGAGAGAGTATGCTCTTTTTTTTGGAAATGGAAGGTAGATCGAGTTCCTCCTGACCATTAGCAGCAGCATGAAAGAACTTGTTGCTCTTGTTGGAATTATGTGTCCTGCAACTATATTCAAATTACTAGGAATTACTAATATTCGAAATACCTCATTATGGAATTGTACATGTATTTATACATGGAATTGATTTACATGTTTAGCATGGAATTGTTACTTGCTGGAATGTACTTAAGTGATATATGCTTAAGGAAGCTGGTCGATTATCAGTGGAATACAATATACTATTTATATTGGAAAGACTACCCGGGTACAGTGATAATCGGAAGGAGCTAGATCATATAGTTAGATTACAGCCCTAATGTTGGTCTACATAACTAGAGGAATTTACACTCTATTATGGCGCGTTGCTCACAAGCGCGTGCTCCGGGGACATGACGGGTAGAATCCGTTAACAGACAAATATGATCGTGGTTGGTAATTTGATCTGGACTCTATCCCGGAAACTAGTGGAAGAAAAACTAGGAATCTTATATCTGTATAAGAGGTGGACTCTTTGGAAAGACAGTATAAGAAGGTCCCTACCCCCTAGCCTCAGAGATGCGAATTGTGAGCGGCACCACGGATAAGCGCAGAGGAATAGGGGGTAGACCAAAAACCTAAATTTATTACATTGGCATCGGAGCTAGGTTGAAGGTCGCCGCCACTATCCTAATCCGTCCTGCAACTCTGCCGTTGAGGTGGACGGCTGCCATCCGGATACAATCCGCTGCGTATCGTTCTGTCCCCGCGTGCGTCTAGTGCAAGATCTACCGCTTCTTCCTGGTCGCACTCCTGCGGCGCGTCAAGCGGGCGCAAGCCGCGGCAGAATCCCAGGTGCTTCTGTGTTCGGGGCTATGCGTTCGATCGTCCCGGAAAAGTGACACGGATCGAGGACTGCTGGTACATCTTGCATGCCCGTGGATCGTGCAGGCCCGTAATCCCACTACTTCAAACTGCCGCCGGCCGGCCGCGGCCGTGAACCTCTGTCGCCGTTGTAGCCATCGCCATCCACAAATAATCCGCTGTGTCCGCTGCTGTCGATTGATGTGCTGACTGCTCAGTGCTGCACTCATACGCTGCTCGCACTTAACGCGGCTAGTATGCGATTATATCGCATGCGTGTTCCCTGATGCAGCGCGAGGAAAGTCAGGTTCGAGTGATCAACCAATAAAGGAGTACATCTGGATCACTCTCAAAGCGCATGTTGATCAAGGAAGGCTAGTGTCCTTGGCTGTTTTGTTTCTTTGCGCGAGCGGATCGAGAGTAATAGTGCTGATTGTACATTAGTACTACGGATTGCAAAGAGCCAAAGAGGTGCACAAGTGATCACAGACACGTCAATTCTTCGCTGGATTTCTTTGTTCTACTGCTGGAGGAAGTGTTGCGTCGTCATGAAGAGAGAAGTTTCGGTTTCGATCCGACCTAGCAACGATTTTTTTTTCTCGGTCGCCGGGCCCTCGCCTCCTGCTTTGCACATAAGGACCAACGATTCTGTAATTATACCGACATCGGAACAGAATGGCTTCTGTGATTCTAATTTTTGTGGTGGAACTCGACGAGTATTCTGGAATTCAACGGAATACACGGAAACTATGTCCTTGTGGTTCTGGCTTGTTGGAGGAATCTCTGAAGGCACCTGTGCACGCATGCTGTCAGGGAAGGAATATTAAATTCACATATTTCCTAGCATCTATTAATGAGTTTATTTTATTAGATTGCTACTTAACAAACTAACTTGTTTGGTTGCTAATCCATTGCATGTAAATCATAGCAAGGAAAAGGTATCACTCCTTGGAAGAAATTTAGGAGGACTCCAAATCATAAATGCATGGATGAATTGCAACGAGCAAATGATTATGTGGAAAATTATTCATAATCTGGAAAGGGATTTCAAAGAAGTGTTATTATTGAGCATCACTTATTTATGGAGGAAGATGGGATTCACTCCAAGGACAAGGAAATTTGCTCTTTGTTTGTCGGTATGTCTAATGATAATATTTCCACTATAGATATTTATTTGTGGTATTTTTTTTCAAATAGTTGGATTATGGTGTTTTATATACATCATTTATTGTTGGAATATCATAGCAACTTCATTGGCATGCAAAAATTTCAAAGGAAAATTGATATACTTTGAATTGGAAATTATGCCATAAAACTCCCTCGTGGAGGAAAACTATTGTTGTTATAGGACATGTTATTTAACCTCAATGAGAAGGGATTAAATTTATTGCTCCATCTTGGAATCTATTGATTATGACATACTATTTGGAAAAGGGAGAGTGGAAATATTGCTCAATGGTTAAATTAGTGCATTATGATTTTCACACAATGGTCCATCTTTCTTGATGTCCATTGGAAGTTGGTAGACCAATTTTTTTTTATTGGGCAAAGATTACTCCATATGGAGGAATATCGACAATGGGAACACATGCTTGGAATCTTATCATCTACACCATCAATGACTTGGTCACATATCTTGGAACTGGATCAAGAGGCTTATTGATTCTGGAATTTTAAACTTTAGTGGGAGGACTAATGATACATGTGAAGCATATATGTGTTTTTTTAATACACGTTTATTAAGGTGGAAGGAGATGAAAGGGCTTCACATCGTTTCCTTTTTATATACTTACGGTATTTCTTTGGACATCCCCACTAGAGGTCACATTGTTTATTTCATCTCACTCTTCCATGATTACACTTTTACATGGTTATGCTTATATTTTATTAGACAAGTCGGAAGGTTTTATTGTGCTGGTCACATGTTATACTGAAGTGGAAAATCAGTTGATTAAATAATATCATAGTTTTAACAACCGATTGGTGGGGGAAGTACACTTCAGGAATATATCGTTTGTATGTAAAGAGCATGGAATTATTCACCATTGTTATATACCATACACTCCACAATTGAACGGAGGAATTGACTGTCTTGTATACCCCCTTGTTTGTTTGGAAAGAAGCATTGTGTACTATCATTTGTTGTATCTTTCTCCATCTAGTACAGTCACTTGGCTGGAAGGAAATATTCTATTTTGGCATGAAATTCACAGTTATTACAAAGCGCACACCAGGAATTTTTTCATGGTTCTTCTAGTGGATCAAAGGGTGTTTCCTTAGTTATCTGGAAAATGAATACTGGTGGAAAGTAGGAACACAATCATTTTTATCATCAAGTGTGGAATTATTGACAATCATACTGGAATATAATCTTGACCCCAAGGAAACTACAAGTGACACTCCCAACATGACATGCTTAGGATAAGTGGGAGGAATTAACTTGGAATGTAATCTCTGGATAATTGTTATGTGATTTTGGGGGGGAAGTCACTCTAAATACTAGAGGAAAACTCCTAAGAAGGATTAAATTTTTCATCAATGTCAACTATGAGTGGAAGAAATGCGGGAAGGAATAAACTCAATAAGGAAATGTATAGTTTGGGAAGTTATTATCATACCAAACAACCGCAAGCCCATTGTTTGTAAGCTTTTTTTTTGTAAGGAAATTTGGCTCATTGGAATATTATAATATCACTCTTGCTATTCAGTTCTTTACACAAAAGGAACATATACTTTATGGAAACTCTCTCTCCTGGAATATAGGGAAGAGGAACTAAAGGCATGGTTTGCTAATTGAGTATATTAATGTATGGTCTTATAACAAGCTTCACATCAATGGAATAGTAGGTCATATGGTTTTTTGAATGAAGCAAGGCGGTCATCTACAAATGTAAGTGTAAAATAGTTTACATTATATTGTATACATTAACATTCTTTGGCTGTTTGTGCATTGATAACTCACATTGATGGAAGTGTAAGCTTGGTCATTTTCTAACTTTCATATGAAAGGAATTTCTGGAGCTTCCAATGTTTCGGGAGTGGAAATACATAGAAAATATTTTGAAGTGTTTCTCTATGGAAAATTGAAAATATGTTAAAAATACCTTTGATAAAGGAAATCATACTTAGTGAGGAATTATATTTGAACTCCTGAGGAAAAATGGAACAATAAATGGTACTGGAATTGATATGTATCTTCATTATATTATCATACCTTAGCTACCGGAATTTATGTTGCATTCAAGCAATGGAAGGAAAGACGAGCAGCTAAGGGAATCTCACACATCATATAAGATTGTGGAAAGTGCATCACAACCTGTCACTTGTTCTGAAATTTATATTAAAGGTAAACACATTGAGGAAGTTATTATTCTATCTACGAGATGAGAAATAAGTCCAGGTACGCATATTCAATTATTGTTTTAAGTACTAATATGGTGCAGGTTCACTGACCGGAGTCAGGAATTTCTTACAAAGCATGGTTACTGATGGAACTTCATTTAGTGATTGGATTTGATATGTATGTGGTTTTAAAATTTTATTCAACATGGTTATCTTATACTTGACTCGATGTGGAATTATTCATATTATTGATATATGTGGTTGGAAATAATTGATGTGGAAATTCACTTGAGGAAACAAAATACTCAAGGTGCCTATAAAGGTGGAATTACACTCGAGGAAATAATACTCGAGACGCCGAGGACAACTATGCTGGAATAATTAGGCGGAAATTTAAAGTCTCTCGTGTCACAGCAAGGAAACATATTGAAGGGAAGTATCACTATATTTATATATTTGTGGGTTTTCAACATTGTGTTAATATGATTGTTGATCCCTTGACTAAGCCTCTTAGTCAGGAGGTATTTGGCAAGCATGTTAAGGCTATGGGTTTACGAATATTTGAATGGTCGTTTGGGACAAGTGGGAGATGTTGGAATTATGTGTCCTGCAACTATATTCAAATTACTAGGAATTACTAATATTCGAAATACCTCATTATGGAATTGTACATGTATTTATACATGGAATTGATTTACATGTTTAGCATGGAATTGTTACTTGCTGGAATGTACTTAAGTGATATATGCTTAAGGAAGCTGGTCGATTATCAGTGGAATACAATATACTATTTATATTGGAAAGACTACCCGGGTACAGTGATAATCGGAAGGAGCTAGATCATATAGTTAGATTACAGCCCTAATGTTGGTCTACATAACTAGAGGAATTTACACTCTATTGTGGCGCGTTGCTCACAAGCGCGTGCTCCGGGGACATGACGGGTAGAATCCGTTAACAGACAAATATGATCGTGGTTGGTAATTTGATCTGGACTCTATCCCGGAAACTAGTGGAAGAAAAACTAGGAATCTTATATCTGTATAAGAGGTGGACTCTTTGGAAAGACAGTATAAGAAGGTCCCTACCCCCTAGCCTCAGAGATGCGAATTGTGAGCGGCACCACGGATAAGCGCAGAGGAATAGGGGGTAGACCAAAAACCTAAATTTATTACAGCTCTTATCTCCAGAAATACACCAACGCAGTTTGGCCCGTCGCCGCCACATCTCAGTTTGCCACAAGATCAGCTGAGCAGCCTTGGCGTTTGCAAATTGCCTGAGGGCCATTTCCAGGGAGGACAGCGGACGCCGTTCCTCCACCAGGTTTAGAAACTCAACAACATGCTTGTTGTTGTTGATTAGCAACTCAAGGCTAGCCCTGTTCCGTTTCCATTGTCTAAGGGCAGCACGAATGCGTCTCATCTTGAAGTTAATGAATGAAGCTGACGAGTGATAGGGACGAGCTCTTCTTGTCCAGCCTTCCAAGATGATTTTGCGTGTATCCTCCATGACTAACCAGTGACCTTCCAAGCGGAAGAAGCTGCTTTTGTTAACCTCATTGTTGAACTGAACTAGAATAGGCACATGATCAGAGGTGACAGTAGGCACAGCATCAGCAGAGACATTAGTGAAGCCCAGCAACCAGTCAGAGTTCACAAACACTCGGTCAAGACGCACAAGCGTCGGGCTTTCTCTTTTGTTCGACCAAGTATATCTTTTGTTGCTAACATTAATTTCATCCAGGCCGTGTGCCCTGATCCATCAGTTAAAAGTATCCATCATAGCCCAGTTGATGTGACCTTGAGATTTTTCAAACTGAGAGCGATACATATTGAAATCCCCGACCAAGATCCAAGGAATATCAACCGTGCCAACTGCAGAATCAATGGATTCCAGGAAAGAGGCTCTGTCCTGATCCAAGCAAGGGCCGTAGACTATCGTGAGCAAGAATACTGATCGGCCCGAAGTTGAAGACATTTTGACTGTGATGTGATGTTTGTGCGCCAACACGAGCTGCCCAGCAACCATGGAAGAATCCCAGGCTACCAACAGGCCCCCAGAAGAACCAACAGAGGAAGAAACCTCGAAGTTATCCAAGTTAGGAGGGAGAAAAGTGTTCAATTTTCTTGGAGGGAGGGACTCCAATTTTGTTTCCTGCAAGCACACAATACTGGGATGACAAGAGGTGAGAGTGTGACGGACCAAAGAGCATTTATCTTTATCACCAAGGCCACGAACATTCCAATCAAGTACTTTCATGGGTTACAAGTTACGGCAACAACAGGACACAAGCGAAAACCAAATCTAACATGATCAAGGGAGCTAAAAAACAGACGCACAAGTCATGGTGAACCCAAGCAGGGCTAAAACCAGACAGACACGGATACAGACTGCAGACGGCCCGGGCTTTGGGCAATGCAGAGACATAAAAGAAACTAACAGCATCAGCCAGCGCTGCGACCAAGCTAGAACAGAGCTAGACCTGCACATTCAGGAGAGAGCGACCAGCAAAGGACCCGGTTGGGTTGGCATCAGCCTGGGCGAGGCGAGCGATACCAGAGGAGGAGGCTTGTGCTTGAGCATGGGCGATGATGGCATCGGCATTGAGGTCGCAGTGGAAAGCCAGCTGCTTGAGTTTGCCTCTGGTGAGCGGCGAAGGAGCACCAGAGAGGGGAAGATCCAGCAGCTCAGACACGGCAGCCACCTTGGGAGCCTTGCGACGGTTGCCAGGCGAAGGGGATCGCCTGCCTGGGGCGCTGGAGAGGCGGCACCCGCCGCTGCCGCCTTCCTTTTGGCCGCACGTTTGACAGATCCCACACGCTCTCCATCATAGAGCTGCAGGATCCGCGGACTGCGGCGGGGGGATCGGGCCGCCACCATCTCGTCGCCCCTCCGACGGGGCGAGTCCACCTGGGGGCCGGGGCAGACCGGCTCGGCCTGCGCTCCGTCTCCGCGTCCGAGTTCCAGCATAACCGCTGGATCCAGGGGCGGCAAGGTCCGACCGGCCTCCGCAGGAACGACGGCGGCACCCGCCGACCCGAGGAGCTGCAGTTCGGTTGGAGAAGGAAGGAGATCATCTTCCTGGGGCTCGGACGGTGGGGCGCGGCAGCTGCAGAAGGCGGCCGCCACAGAAGCAGGAACCAGCAAGCACGCGCCATGCTTGAGATCCGTGGCTACCACTGGAGAGGCAGAACCGCCTGTGAGAAACCCTTCCCCAGAAGGAGGCAGGTGCTCGATGGGCCTGGAGCAGATGGACCGGGCTGCAAGCACGTGATGGGCCTGAACCCTGGCTTGGGCCAGGAAGTAGGAATCTGTGGGTAGGATGGCCGCCTCAGAAAAAGAAAGGAGAGGGCCTAGTGCAGGTAAAAGCCCACCTGGCACAATTGCCTTAGGGGGGTGCTTGCACTCAACCGCGGGAAGCAGAGGCAAAGTGCGAGGGCACAAGAGCCCATCTCCAGACTGGGGCCAGAATTTGAAGAGCAAGGATCTGCAGCTTTCCCGCGCGAGCAACTCAGAATGGAGGTCAAAAGAGGGAAAGTAGCCGTCGTCTACCGCCACCGGACGAACAGGGATAGAGCCTGAGATGGATCGACAGTTACTAAGCTCAAGCGTAAAGGAGAAGCACATGGAGTCAGGATCGAAAGAGGCGAGCACTCGAGGTTTATGCGTGTCAGCGGCGAGGAGGATGGGGCGGAGGTAGTGACGTTGCTCATCCTCGTGGAGGATTTGCTCTACAGTGGGAAGGTGGAAGGTGGCCATTTTGACGAGTCTTGGTTTGAAAGAGATCTTGAGCATTGCCATGAGATCAGCTGGGGAGGCGATTTGTGGGTGCAGGAAGGCGCGAAAAGCACGGGTCGCCATACCGTCATCACACTCCAAGTGGCCGGAGGCGGCGCGCGCCGGGCGCATCCCACGGGGGTGAGCGTGGCCTCGCCGGGGAAGAGAACTTGGCAGAGCACCCCCGCCGTTGTCGTCCTTCTCATGACGGCCCACCGGAGGCATGGGCGGAGCAGAGGGAGCACCGAGCGAACGCGCGGCGTCCCAAATCTCATTGATGAGGACGTCGGCGTAAGCTCCTGCACCATCGAAGAGGTGAAAGGCAAGATGATGGGGGATGTGCTGCAGGGCCTCGACCTTGACCAACGCGAAGATGCAAGCGAACTCGCTGCCGTAGAGAGAGGCATGCTCCACGCGCAGGATGCTGGCGAAGCCGGCCACAGCCGCGGCCATCCCCCGCGCCGGTTCCAAAGCTCCAGCGGGAGCTTCTCCAGCGAGATGTTGACGACGTGCTTGAAGGAGAAGGAGAAGGCATTGTCCCCCGCTCCATGGGGGACGATGTGCACTATGCGAGAGCCCACAACGAGAGGGCTCGCACAAAGCGCGGCCCGCTGCTCCTCCTCGCGCTGGAAGACGACGAAGACAGTGCCCACGGCCGACCCAGCGAAGCGGACGGCAGTCATGCCAAGCCGCTGCTGAAAAACGCGCCGAAGCCAAGGAAGGAAGTTGGGGCGAGGAGGCGAGATGTGGATCAGACAAACTAGGGTGTTCTGATCAGGGATCATGGGGTAATGAACATCGAGGGAGGTAGGGCGGCCGCGGACGACAGGTTCCATGGGCGCAGAGGCTCGGACGCAAGGGCTCAGAGGGGGCAGAACAGGAACTAGCTCGGAGGGGGTAGGGCAGCTGCTGGATGGAGAGGCGTTAGGGGGGAGGACGGTGTATATGAAGGCCTCGAAGGCGGGGGGCGGCATGCACGAGTGCAGCACTCGAAGCTGAGATGGCCAACCCTGCGACAAAGCCAACAGACAGCCGGATCCCTGCAATCCCGGCGTCTATGACTATACAAGATGATAAAAACCGGACTCGTTGGCGAGATCCGATCCGTTGTTGCGGCCCGACCTTTCACGACACTCCACCACCAGCAGTAGCAACCTCTCGCCCGCGCACGCGATGTACACGAAGTAGAGGGTTTGAACCTTGCGGCCCAGCACGAGAAAACCAATCTCGACGAAGGTACTCACGCGCAAAACAATTTCCACGAAGAGAAATCGCAACACAGAGGTTTTCTAAAGATCCCTCCAAAACTTGATACGGGTGTCTACCCTGAAAAACACATCGTGTCTATTTCATATAAAAATAACCTGATTTACATGACCGCATCCTCCAGTACTTTATAGCTGACCTGACCCAACTAATCAACTTGACCCTCACGTAAATCTATCCCTACATGCTACGCACCAGTCAAAGGAAACTAAGACTATATTCTATCCTGGACTCTATACTATATTTAATTAGTTGCCTTTTACATCTCGGCAACAAAGACCATGTATTTATCTTCACTGTAGGTGGACCCCATCCCAAGTCCTTGAGAGATAGATGACCACGTACATATCCTTTCCGTACATGTTCCCTGCGTGGTAAAAATAGGAACATAAATCCTTGTTTGAACCTTCCTTTAACTCCTTTTATATCTTCAAGTAAATAGCCATGATTCTTGGTTGCATGCACCGAATGAATTTTGCCTCCTACAACTGGAACAGAATAGTATTCTAGGCTGGCTTCTATCTCATGTTTCTCCTTTTGGCCTGTATTAATTATGTGCGATGCATCAACGTGCATGCAAATATTAACTAGTGTATCCTCATCTTCATTACTTGGCCAGAGATACTCCGGTGTAGATGCTTTGTATTTTTGAACAACTTCGGCTTCAGATGAAACGTTGACGACCTCAGTGTTTTTATTACAGCGGGTTGTATCATCCTCCCTCCCTTGAATGGAAATCGTCCTCCGTTTCGACTCAATCTCTTCAGCAGTATTTCCATGTACATACTAAACAGTGAAGACGAAAATTTCAGTAGCTTCAACCTTCTTCTTTTCTTCTCCTTTCTGCTCCTTTATCTTCTCAAGATGTTCTTTCCTCCAAAAAATAAAACGCTCCTCATCCATGGGCACAAGATTGCACTTTTTACCCTTCTTTACAGTGTATGTATGTGTGTGAAAATCATACACAACATCACGCTCTTTGTACCATGGCTCACCCAACAACAAGTGGCACGAAACCATCGGTTTCGGAATCACATCGCACAAAACCTCACAAAAGAATTTTCCCAACAAAAACAGTACTTTAGTTTGGTGCGTGACAGTGAACTCTTCATGACCCCAACGGAATATGTATGGTTTTGGATGTGCTATTATTGGTATCTCCAGCTTCTCCACCATCTCGATGCTTGCTGCGTTGATCAAATTCATGTGATCGATTGTCATAGCACATGATCTCTCCCTCACTACCACACGGGTGTGAAAAAGCCCAGTCCAACGGCCTTCCTCCTCCAACTGAAATCCATAGCTTAACTTACTGAATAATGATGCGCTCGCCATCTTCTTCATAGTGTCGTGAACAACCTGATGCTCTGAATACCACCTGATAAAAACCGGACTCGTTGGCGAGATCCGATCCGTTGTTGCGGCCCGACCTTTCACGACACTCCACCACCAGCAGTAGCAACCTCTCGCCCGCGCACGCGATGTACACGAAGTAGAGGGTTTGAACCTTGCGGCCCAGCACGAGAAAACCAATCTCGACGAAGGTACTCACGCGCAAAACAATTTCCACGAAGAGAAATCGCAACACAGAGGTTTTCTAAAGATCCCTCCAAAACTTGATACGGGTGTCTACTCTGAAAAACGCATCGTGTCTATTTCATATAAAAATAACCTGATTTACATGACCGCATCCTCCAGTACTTTATAGCTGACCTGACCCAACTAATCAACTTGACCCTCACGTAAATCTATCCCTACATGCTACGCACCAGTCAAAGGAAACTAAGACTATATTCTATCCTGGACTCTATACTATATTTAATCAGTTGCCTTTTACATCTCGGCAACAAAGACCATGTATTTATCTTCACTGTAGGTGGACCCCATCCCAAGTCCTTGAGAGATAGATGACCACGTACATCTCCTTTCCGTACATGTTCCCTGCGTGGTAAAAATAGGAACATAAATCCTTGTTTGAACCTTCCTTTAACTCCTTTTATATCTTCAAGTAAATAGCCATGATTCTTGGTTGCATGCACCGAATGAATTTTGCCTCCTACAACTGGAACAGAATAGTATTCTAGGCTGGCTTCTATCTCATGTTTCTCCTTTTGGCCTGTATTAATTATGTGCGATGCATCAACATGCATGCAAATATTAACTAGTGTATCCTCATCTTCATTACTTGGCCAGAGATACTCCGGTGTAGATGCTTTGTATTTTTGAACAACTTCGGCTTCAGATGAAACGTTGACGACCTCAGTGTTTTTATTACAGCGGGTTGTATCACAAGAGGCATCGAAAGCAGCGGCGGTGAAGATCAGCAGGCTTGCCAAATCTGGAGAAAGGATCCGGTGTGAGACACGAGGGATATGATGACCTTGGTGGCACCAGATTACGAGACAAAAGGGCTTCCGCATACGATGCACGACGGGGGAGGGTAGATTGGTCGATTTGGGGGGCGTGCGCGTCTGCGGAGGCGGCAGGAGGGTGGCTGGGCAGCGTGCGCGAGCAAGAAGAATCGACAAAAGGGGGGCGGCAAACAGGCTCTGATAGGGTTAGAGAGGCGGCGGCCATTGCACTACTAGGAAAAGGCCTACTAATGGCGCACCAGTTTTGCCTACTAATGGCGCATCACTGGTGCGCCATTACTAGCACGCCATTAGTAATTTTTACTAATGGCGCACCACTGATGCGCCATTAGTATCTGGTATACTAATGGCGCACCACTGGTGCGCCATTAGCATAGGCCACAGTGCGCCATTAGTATAGGCCATAGTGCGCCATTAGTATAGGCCACTGGTGCGCCATTAGTATAGGCCACGGTGCGCCATTAGTATTTTTGAATTTTGAAGGCGGGAAAATAGTAGTGGCGCACCGTCTAACCCCCACGGTGCGCCATTGCTATTTTTGAATTTTGAATTTGGATCTGGATCGTGATTTTTTTGCCCATTTTTTGCTAGTTTTTTTTGCTCATTTTTTGGCACGATATTATTTCAAATTTTGTTCCTGTTTTTGGATCTTGTACGTTCTTTTGCCGTGTTCTTTTGCCGTACAGGAGTTCGCCAGAGAGGAGGAGGAGGAGGTCACCGGAGAGGCGCTCGCCTACATCGCCGGAGAGGAGGAGGAGGTCGCCGGAGAGGAGTTCACCGAAGCATCGGAGAGGAGGAAGGAGAAACCATGAGGGAATGGGAGGAGAGGAGGGAGGAGGAGCTCATCGGAGAGGAGGGAGGAGAAACCGTGAGGGGAGGGGAGGGGAGGGGAGGAGAGGAGAGGAGGGACGAGGAGGTTCCCGAAGAGGAGGAGGTCACCGGAGAGGAGGAGAAGGTCGCCGGAGAGGAGAAGGAGGTCGCCGGAGAGGAGGAGAAGGAGTGGAGGAGAGGAGAGGAGGAGATGGAGTGGAGGAGAGGAGAGGAGGAGATGGAGTGGAGGAGGTGCGCCCAGCCATATATACGACATAGTAATGGCGCACCGTGGGCAGGTGCGCCATTACTAACTTTTATTTTTATTTTTTTGACTTATTTTTAAATTTTGAAGGCGGGAAGATACTAATGGCGCACCATGGGCCGGTGCGCCATTAGTAACTTTTTTTTTATTTTTTTGATTTATTTTGAATTTTGAAGGCGAGAAGATACTAATGGCGCACCATGGGCCGGTGCGCCATTAGTAACTTTTTTTTTGTTTTTTTGACTTATTTTGAATTTTGAAGGCGGGAAGATACTAATGGCGCACCATGGGCAGGTGCGCTATTAGTAACTATTTTTTTATTTTTTTGACTTATTTTAAATTTTGAAGGCGGGAAGATACTAATGGCGCACCATGGGCAGGTGCGCCATTAGTGAGTTTGAATTTTTTTGCCTCTCCAGATCTTAAAAGCCTCGTATCTTTTTTTCTGTTAGGTTTTTGAGGATTTTGAAAATGATTAACGGGGTTCCCGTTAAATTTGGATGTAACTTTTCGAGTAGATGATTTTTCATATAAAAAACTTTTTCATCCGAGTTAGTATGCAAAAGTTATGCCCATTTTTACAAATTCTCGAGAGATTTTGCAAATGAAGTCGAAATTCATATTTGCAAATTTTCCCAACAACTAGACCACATATCACATGGGAAACTTATTTTCTTTTATTTTTTTGACACTTTCATCATTTTCTTTTATTTTTTTAAAATTGAAAAGGCAATCCACGGGGGGTGTGCATTCGGTGGAAGTGGTGGCCAAGTTACTAATGGCGCACCGTGGCATGGTGCGCCATTACTAGTTCAACTAGTAATGGCGCACCACTCCCACGGTACGCCATTAGTAGTTTTAACAAAAAAATTTAATTTTTTTTACTAATGGCGCACCCGTGATGTGGTGCGCCATTAGTATTTGAACACTAATGACGTACCAACACATGGTGCGTCATTAGTATATAGTAATGGCGCACCACATGTCTGGTGCGCCATTAGTGTCAATTCCATCTATAGCCCTTTTTCTAGTAATGTTGGCTGCATCGTGTTTAAGGAGGGCGGGCCCGTAATCGCTTGATTACGCACGGAAGGGTCGGGCAGGGGGGCACGACCCGAAGCCTGCAAAGCCGAGTCCAACGCCTCGAAAACCCGGTCACGAGCAACTGACAGAGAGGGAGCAATCGATTGCGTCCCAGATATGGCGTGTCCATGCATAGGGTGGGGCCCAAGAATCGACGACAGAGCCGAGTTGGAAGCCCAAGCGGTGCGAAGAGCGGACGACTGGGATGAGGACAGGGAGACAGAGGCAGGCTCCAAAGGAGAGAGAGACATTCTGACGCGGATCAGGCCAGAACTCCAGCAATCGCGGAGCACTATCTCCTTGGCGATACAAACATGTGCCACCCGAAAGAGGAAGCTGCCCGGCCGTCGAGGTCTGACCTTATAGCCGTTGGCGAAACCGCCAAACCAGCTAACCAGAAGAGAGGCAAAGAACGGCGGCGAGAGGAAGACGCCGTCGTTGAGCACGACGGCGAGGACGCCAACAGGCCGGCTACGACCTGCAACGGCCTCCACCAAGCCACAGCCATACTTCTCAAGCATATCATCCTGGAACCTAGACCCATGCTCGATACCCAACCCAACCATGACTAGGCCTAAACTAACAACAGGAGAGAGCTGACGATGGAGATGAGAACGGCGAGCAAGAGCATAGAATGCATCAAAGGGCCAGGAGAGAAGGATGCATCAAACGGAAACTGTTGCCGAGCTACAACCCAGAAAGAGACTTGAGTAAGAACGAACTAACCAATGGCGACAAGCAGTAAACACCCTTAGACCCGAAGCGCGTAGAGAGAGGTAGCGGAGCACACCAGCTGTAGGTAGTCGCCACGGCCGGAGCGGCC
>NC_041383.1:603483720-603484295 GCF_002162155.2 Triticum dicoccoides
GGACGGCCGACCGGCGGGGTGCGCTCGCACTCACGCTCTCACCTCTCGCCTCTCGCCAGAGAGTATGCTCTAATATTTTGGTTTAGTGAGCTCAGCTCCTGGACAGCAAATTTATTACTCCTACATACTAGCGTTTTCTCTTGCACTGGTGTAGTACCATAATTCATTACGAGTAGGATCACAATTAAAACAAGCGCGCGCGCACACCCACTAGTATATAGGGATTACAATACAAGATGGACATCAATAAATACGTTGTGCTCAAGCAAAAACAAGTTCAAACAACTCGAGTAACCCCGCACATTGAGGGCATTTATTATTTGAGTAATGCTACGTCGTGGATGTCCACTGCACCCAGCCGTAGATGAGGCAAGCTTGTGCACACGGATCACTTCTGACCCGTGAAGAGCTCCAGGCAATGGTCCTGGTCCAGGTTCCTGCTCCAGAACTTCTTGTAGTACTCGTCGTAGGTGTAGCTGCGGTACACGGGCTCGTCCCCGTCGCCGACGAGCTTGGCCGCCGGGCCGATCACCGCGCTGTTGCACGGGCACAGGAAAGATGCCACCGACAGGCGC
>NC_041383.1:603485499-603487479 GCF_002162155.2 Triticum dicoccoides
TGTCGCTCCGCCACAAAGTAACAGTCGAGGGCCGTCGGGAACCCAGGCCCACCTCTACCGGGATGGAGCCACCTGTCCTTTCAGCCCCCTCGTCAGAATCACTTGCGGGTACTCTTCGAGCTGACCCGACTTTAGTCACCATCTGTATAGTATGTATGTATGTATAATAAATACCCGTGATCACCTCCCAAGTGATCACGGCCCGATAGTATAGCAAGGCAGACTGACAAGAATGTAGGGCCAATGATGATAAACTAGCATCCTATACTAAGCATTTTAGGATTGCAGGTAAGGTATCAATGACTGTAGCAGCAATGACAGGCTATGCATCAGAATAGGATTAACGGAAAGCAGTAACATGCTACACTACTCTAATGCAAGCAGTATAGAGAAGAGTAGGCGATATCTGGTGATCAAAGGGGGGGCTTGCCTGGTTGCTCTGGCAAAAGAGAGGGGTCGTCAACTCCGTAGTCGAACTGGGCAGCGGCAGCGTCGGTCTCGTAGTCTACCGAAGAGAAGAGGGGGAAGAAACAATAAATGCAGTGCAAACATAAGCAAGACGACGCAAGACATGACAAAGAGCGGTGCTAAGTGTGTCCTAACGCAGTATGAGGTGATGCTGGCGAAGGGGGAAATCATCCGGGAAAGTATTCCCGGTGTTCCGTGTTTTCGGGCAGAGGAGCCGGAGGGGGAAAGTTGCGAGTTTGATATGTTAGGGGTGTGTGGTGGACGAACGGGCTGCGTATCCGGAATCGTCTCGTCGTTCTGAGCAACTTTCATGTTGAAAATATTTTAATCCGAGTTACGGATTAAAAGATATGATTTTCTAAAGATTTTATTATTTTCTGGAATTTAATTAATTATTTAATTTAATTCGAAAATGGATTTATGACATCAGCATGAGGTCATGCTGACGTCAGCAGTCAACAATGTTGACTGGTCAACCTGACCAGTGGGTCCCACTGGTCAGTGACACATTTTTAATTAAACATTTTAATTAACCTAATTAGTATTAATTATGGGGGTGGGCCCCACTGTCATTGACTGATTAACTAAAACAGATTAACTAGTTTAATTGGTAATTAGGTTAATCTAATCAGAATTAGTTAAGTTAATTAATTTAATTAATTAATTAACTGATTAATTAATATTTTTATTATTTTCTTTTAATCTTTCTTTTTGAAACGTTCTGGGGCTGGGCCCCGTTTGGCAGTGGCCCAGAGGGGCGATGCGGTTTACAGGCGCTAGCGGGCGCCGGGTCTCGGGCGTCGCCCGAGCGGGAGTCGCCCGAGCGGGAGGGGAAGCGAGGCAAGGCCAGTGGCAAATGCCGGCGAGGAGCGTGGCGCAGGGAGCGGCCGAACAGGGAGGGGTAAGGCGAAGGCCATGGCAGAGCTGGGCGATCGTGGCGAGGCACCGGCCGTGGCCGCGAGCGGTGAAGGCGCGGGTCGCGGCAGAGGCAAGGCCACGGCGGGGCCGGGAAGCAGCGGGCGGGCGCTGGCTGCACGGGGTGTGGGCGAGGCACAGTCGTGACCCTGGGCCAGCATGCGGTAGGAGCCACGGTTCGGGGCATGTGGCGCAGGCGGAGCACAGCCACGGTGGCCTCGGGCGCAGGAAGGTGGTGTGGAGCGGCGAGCACGACGAGCGTGGCACAGCCGGGTGGCCGCGGACGCGCAGCGACGGGCGTGGCGAGAAAGGGCGATGGTGGCGGACGGGCGTGGTGCGAGGAACGAGATAGAGACGGGGGAAAGCGGGGATCGAGGGCGCGCTCACCGGGCCCTGTAGGCGTGCAACAACGTGCTCGGGGAGGGCTCGACGGTGGCATGCGCCGGCGATGCGGACGGCGTCCTCGGGCGCGAGTAGATCCGTCGAGGGAGAGGGAGAGGGGAGCGCGAGATGGCGGAGCCGTCAAGGGCGACGTCAGAGCCGGCGAGGTGGTCCCGGGTGGCGGCGAGCGTTGGGCGTCGGGGTCGGCGGGATCGG
>NC_041383.1:603488485-603497708 GCF_002162155.2 Triticum dicoccoides
GATGGCGGAGCCGTCAAGGGCGACGTCAGAGCCGGCGAGGTGGTCCCGGGCGGCGGCGAGCGTTGGGCGTCGGGGTCGGCGGGATCGGGGCCGATCCCGATCTAGATCGGTGGGGGAGAAGGGATCGTGGGGGGGGGGAATGGGGTGCGGTTAGGGTTTCGGTCGTGCTGACCGGGGGTTGTAGGCTGGGGCGCTGGGTGGGCCGGCCCATTCGGGCGGCTGGGGCCAGCTGGGCCACTTGGCCCAGCGGAACAGGGGGGTTCTGTTTTCCTTTTCTTTTCTTTTCTTTTTTGTCTGTTTAGTTTTTCTCTTTTGTATTTTCTTTTCTGTTTTATTTTAAGTTCCCTTTTATTACAGTTTTATAAAAACACTAGCACCTAAATTTGTAATTATAAATATACTACTGCCACCTTAATTCTCAACCGAAAATAAAATAGTTTAATATTTTATAAAATTCAATAGGCATGTATTTAACTATTTTAACTACTGTTTTAATTATCTTAGAGCCTTTAAACACTTTATCAAAGTTTGGTTTCTCCACCATAATTACCGCTGCATTATTTAGTTCACTCCGAACATTTTAGTTTTAAAGTTTGGAAACTTTTGTTGTTTGCCTATGTTTTAAATTTGAATTGAATCGGGTTCGAATCAACGTGAGTTTAATCACAGTAATGGAGGTGACGTGGCATCATTAGCTTGGGATTACTGTAGTCTAATTATCCGGGCGTCACAATTCTCCTCCACTACAAGAAATCTCGTCCCGAGATTTAAGAGGGGAGTAAGGGGGGGGGGGTTTCTGGTTATTCTAATGGGTCTTCTTGAAGAAGTTAATCCCTTTCGTTGATGTCTTCAATTCTTTATTCCAAAGCATCATGATGAAGTTGTCGTCCTTTCTTCGGGGAACTCCATCGTACTTACGAATAAGTAAGGGGCAGCTCTACAATGATAGGAGGTTATAAGGGAAATTCATTTGGGGGTATCCCAAGAATGAACATATGAGTATCTCTCGAGTTGAACAAATTACACCTATCGAGAGCAAAGTAAGACGGTGCAATAAGAAGTTTCAAGCGGATAGGCAATCGTTCATTGTCTGAAGCAGAGTGCGAAAGGGGTTCTGAGCAACGGGAATAAGTATTGTGTCCGATACCAGAATAGATCAACAGGCAAGTGGCCCGTGAATTACATACAAAGTCAAGCACGAGGAATAACTTTGACAACAGGTTGTACAGGAGAGTCAGGTTTCGATCCTGGTGGAACTGTGGGTTATGGGCCCACCATGTGGGTTAAAAGTAGGAAGGGTGGTAATGTCTTGCACGATCATGTAAGCAAGACAAGTCAGAGGATAGTCTGTCAGTTATGTCGACAACAACATCGATACCAAGGGCGAGGGACGAAGAGAACCATTTTCCTGCTCGTTAAACGAGGCGGAACAATAGGCAAAGTTCTCGTCCATCGGCAGTTACCGGAAGTCATCAACAGTAGAAACAGGGTTACACCAGACAGGAAGGTACACCGAGGTGTTTACCTACGCAGGGGATTACCACTGCTCGGTTAAGTAGTTTACAAGAAAGTTTGAACAAAACAACGGGAAGGAAAATGTGCTTAAACACGTATATCAGGGGTATATCCTTCCCAAGGACAAGCAGAGCATGATATCCATGACAGGATATTATGTAGAAAACTCCCTAGGTAGGGGAGAGAAATTTCATGACATTACCCATACAACGGTGTTTGGATAATTGAGCTAGAAACATTATCGAATGCTCTTGTTGAAAATCAGAGTATCACAGACATGCTTCGGGATAGCATTTGACGTGGTCACTGGGTAAATATCAGACTTTGGATACTCGAAGGATCCATCAGGAACAGCTTGTAGAATAAGTCTTACAATTTCCTCATGGAAGAATGGATAGCATTGCTAAAAGGAAAATTATAACAATAGGTCCTCCGGTCAGGTGTGCTAGGCATGACATCACCTTATCGGGCCAAATGCTAATGTTATAACTCTTGGAAATATGTCCCGGCCACCATATCTGACCGAGATTCAGATCTGATTGGTGTCAGGATACCTCAGACTCAGGATGCCCGATAAGAAAAGGTGCAAGACAAATTGACGAGACGACATTGTAAGATTATTGGGGAATGTACTATGGAAGCAAATTTCAACTCAAGAGTTCATCATTTAAACCAAAGAGAGGATGACGGGGTGGCTGATGGACTCAGCGACTTTCCATTGGGATTAAAAAAAAGGATTTCCATGATTATCTGATCAAGGAGATAACCTTTGTCAGATTAAATGATATAGTGAGGTAAGCTCGAGGAAAACATACATAATTAAACATTGGTTGAAAGGTGCACCCGAAATATGGGCTGGGTTGCTCGACCAATGTTAGAATGGTGATTCAATTATCGGAAGACTTAGAATGAAACTATCTCCCATTCACTCCAAAGCAATAGGGTTGCTAGAAGTTTTGAATTCACACGACATAGCTCAATTGTCGGTATTCCAGTTAAAAAAAACAATACGGGGTCCAAGGAATGAACGGAGATGGCGAGAAGTATTATTATATCAAGAATTCTTAAGAGGTGGAGTAATTCTCATGACATTCTTGACATAAAAGATGGTAATACCCCAAGGTAAAGAAGAACGAATGCTGGATAGCAAGGATCTCAAGGTATAACACAAAACACGAAAAAGTTAGTGTTGAACGGAAGGCAATAGAGTGGTCGATGATAACAAAAATCATCGTGGGCAAGGATGGTATTCCTCATCATGAACTCAGTTGATATCCTGGAAGAGCTCGGAATGTTGATGATGATCACGGCACATTTGTCGAGAGATTTCAAGATGTAATCGATCGACGATGACATCAAGTCAAATGAATGGTGAAGCGAAAGGTTATTGGAACCAAGGGTATGACACAAACTCGAAACCAAGCTTATTATCCAAGGAGAAATGATATGAGGAGGAAGATCAACGTAAGCTTAGCTCATCGTCAAATAATTGTGCTACGGGAAGGAGGACCCGGTAGCACAGTTAAAATTTAGCATGATAATGGTATAGCCGATTAGGCTAGGAATGATGTGATCGGGTACAAACTCGTACTGATAGAAGCTTACCGAAGAGTTGTTGAACCGTAGTGCAGACTCGGTTCAGTTATTGGTGTCTTTGAGTGTTTAATAACTCAGAGCCCGTGAAAAATTGGATTCAGTGGGGATGTAGCACTTGATGAAGAACTCATAAGAAACTATGCAGTTCCAAGATAATCTCGAGATACCAGGTGGTAATACTCGACGACAGATCAAACTAGAAGTTGAACTGGGGTATTGCTCTATAGAAGACAAGTGCTTAAACTTGCACAGGACATGATACTTAAAAGAGAACATGGTCAGAACCACGATTGCAAAAAGGCCAGATCTCAGATATAAGGTGAACTTATACCAAGGGAATAATTGATTTTAAAAGAAGCTTCGATGAGAAGATGTACATCGTGTCCATGGGCATGAACGCAAAGTTCAAGGTCGACTCCCACTTCTCCAATGCATAACCTCCATTCACTTCTCGCGTTCGATTAAGTTGCAGTGTTGAAATTTTATCTGGCGAAGCACCAGAAGAGTATGACTCGTGAAAACTTTCGGGTTCACACGGTCTAGAGAAAGCATATGTTCAACCCTTAGTGGCCTCTTAGAAACATATACCACAATTTTCAAGAGTAAATAACACAAGCCCGAAAGCAGAGCATGGTTGGCCAAGCAGAGGATACAACTTAACAAAGGCATTATGTATCAGGGGAAGAACTCACAAGGTGATCAAATGTGTAGGACACTGTCGGATAACAATCCAACAAAGGACTTGATGGTCCACAAAGGATCTGATACGAGTATCGGTACTCAACTAGAGGAAGAAGAATGCAAGGGGATCAGATTATAGAAATAACTGACTAACTCAATTGTCAAATGCAAAGGAATTATGATTTCCAAATCAAGGGATCAGGAGCAATGCTCTGATTAGGGATGGATACGTTGAATAGCCTTAGGGTACAATCAACGACAATTGGATTGGTCGAGAACCAATTCCAGTTAAAAGAATGGAAGCTCAGCCGGAAAGGTAATTTATAAGGATCAATGATGATTGCGTGTATTCGCAACGTATTGAGTCAACAGACTCAAAATGATAATGACAAGGAATGTCAATAAGATTTCTATACTTATGGGATTAATCATAATGAAAGCAAACAAGAAATTCTAGAGCAATAGGTTGCTGAGGATTTTCGGAATATCGGGTGGTATTTCGAAGACTTTTGTGTAACACATGAACAACTGGGGGATGGGCGGATACTCGATAAATGCGAGAATTAACCGTAGGGGTATTCAAGTGACAAGAACCGCAAGGCAGTAAGCTCAAGGGATTATCGAAACCACGACAAGTTTTTCAGGGTATCTTGTAATAACAAGACCACTGGGGATGACATAAGAATAACAACTGTAAGTAGTTACCCATAATGGTTGACGGTGGAAGGGGAATTGCAAACGCGATGAACACAAGTTCTCGGGTTAACAGCGGAAAGTATCTTCAGGGTCTTCATGTGCAGCAGACGATCATCAGTAATAAGGGGCTCTCCGGGTGAAAGTGATAACGAGATCCTAATGTTAGATTTAGCAAAATTCATTTAACCCGAATATAAGAGAGATCAGAGTCCCAGAGTAAAGGTCGAGGAGTAAAAGATCCTAGTACCATCCAATGGCGACGTGGGCCCGTAAGGCACACAGCCAAGTTAGTAAAAGTTTTGCAATGGCTAGACTCAACTTCGGCCAAGGAGTTGGAAGAGGGATTCCTACAGGCAGTCGGCTCTGATACCAACTTGTGACGCCCCCGATTCAATCGTACACTAATCATGCACGCAAATGTGTACGATCAAGATCAGGGACTCACGGGAAGATATCACAACACAACTCTAAAGCATAAATAAGTCATACAAGCATCATAATACAAGCCAGGGGCCTCGAGGGCTCGAATACAAGTGCTCGATCATAGACGAGTCAGCGGAAGCAACAATATCTGAGTACAGACATAAGTTAAACAAGTTTGCCTTAAGAAGGCTAGCACAAACAGGGATACAGATCGAAAGAGGCGCAGGCCTCCTGCCTGGGATCCTCCTAACTACTCTTGGTCGTCGTCAACGGGCTGCACGTAGTAGTAGGCACCTCCGGTGTAGTAGGGGGTCGTCGTCGATGGTGGCGTCTGGCTCCAGGGCTCCAGCATCTGGTTGCGACAACCAGGTAGAAGGGAAAGGGGGAAAAGAGGGAGAAAAGCAACCGTGAGTACTCATCCAAAGTACTCGCAAGCAAGGAGCTACACTACATATGCATGGGTATATGTGTAAGGAGGCCATATCAGTGGACTGAACTGCAGAATGCCAGAATAAGAGGGGGATAGCTAATCCTGTCGAAGACTACGCTTCTGGCAGCCTCCGCCTTACAGCATGTAGAAGAGGGTAGATTGAAGTCCTCCAAGTAGCATCTCCAAGTAGCATCTCCAAATAGCATCTCCAAGTAGCATCTCCAGTAGCATCGCATAGCATAACCCTACCCGGCGATCCTCTCCTCGTCGCCCTGCGGAAAAGCGATCACCGGGTTGTCTGTGGAACTTGGAAGGGTGTGTTTTATTAAGTATCCGGTTCTAGTTGTCATAAGGTCAAGGTACAACTCCAAGTCGTCCTGTTACCGAAGATCACGACTATTCGAATAGATTAACTTCCCTGCAGGGGTGCACCACATTCCCCAACACGCTCGATCCCATTTGGCCGGACACACTTTCCTGGGTCATGCCCGGCCGCGGAAGATCAACACGTCGCAGCCCCACCTAGGCAAAACAGAGAGGCCAGCACGCCGGTCTAAACCTAAGTGCACAGGGGTCTGGGCCCATCGCCCATAGCACACCTGCATGTTGCGTACGCGGCCGAAAGCGGAACTAGCCCCCTTAATACAAGAGCAGGCTTACGTTCCAATCCGGCGCGCGCCGCTCCGTCGCTGACGTCTGAAGTGCTTCGGCTGATACCACGACGCCGGGATACCCATAACTACTCCCACGTAGATGGTTAGTGCGTATAGGCTCGTAGCCGACTCAGATCAAATACCAAGATCTCGTTAAGCGTGTTAAGTATCCGCGAACGCCGAACAGGGCCAGGCCCACCTGTCTCCTAGGTGGTCTCAACCTGCCTTGTCGCTCCGCCACAAAGTAACAGTCGAGGGCCGTCGGGAACCCAGGCCCACCTCTACCGGGATGGAGCCACCTGTCCTTTCAGCCCCCTCGTCAGAATCACTTGCGGGTACTCTTCGAGCTGACCCGACTTTAGTCACCATCTGTATAGTATGTATGTATGTATAATAAATACCCGTGATCACCTCCCAAGTGATCACGGCCCGATAGTATAGCAAGGCAGACTGACAAGAATGTAGGGCCAATGATGATAAACTAGCATCCTATACTAAGCATTTTAGGATTGCAGGTAAGGTATCAATGACTGTAGCAGCAATGACAGGCTATGCATCAGAATAGGATTAACGGAAAGCAGTAACATGCTACACTACTCTAATGCAAGCAGTATAGAGAAGAGTAGGCGATATCTGGTGATCAAAGGGGGGGCTTGCCTGGTTGCTCTGGCAAAAGAGAGGGGTCGTCAACTCCGTAGTCGAACTGGGCAGCGGCAGCGTCGGTCTCGTAGTCTACCGAAGAGAAGAGGGGGAAGAAACAATAAATGCAGTGCAAACATAAGCAAGACGACGCAAGACATGACAAAGAGCGGTGCTAAGTGTGTCCTAACGCAGTATGAGGTGATGCTGGCGAAGGGGGAAATCATCCGGGAAAGTATTCCCGGTGTTCCGTGTTTTCGGGCAGAGGAGCCGGAGGGGGAAAGTTGCGAGTTTGATATGTTAGGGGTGTGTGGTGGACGAACGGGCTGCGTATCCGGAATCGTCTCGTCGTTCTGAGCAACTTTCATGTTGAAAATATTTTAATCCGAGTTACGGATTAAAAGATATGATTTTCTAAAGATTTTATTATTTTCTGGAATTTAATTAATTATTTAATTTAATTCGAAAATGGATTTATGACATCAGCATGAGGTCATGCTGACGTCAGCAGTCAACAATGTTGACTGGTCAACCTGACCAGTGGGTCCCACTGGTCAGTGACACATTTTTAATTAAACATTTTAATTAACCTAATTAGTATTAATTATGGGGGTGGGCCCCACTGTCATTGACTGATTAACTAAAACAGATTAACTAGTTTAATTGGTAATTAGGTTAATCTAATCAGAATTAGTTAAGTTAATTAATTTAATTAATTAATTAACTGATTAATTAATATTTTTATTATTTTCTTTTAATCTTTCTTTTTGAAACGTTCTGGGGCTGGGCCCCGTTTGGCAGTGGCCCAGAGGGGCGATGCGGTTTACAGGCGCTAGCGGGCGCCGGGTCTCGGGCGTCGCCCGAGCGGGAGGGGAAGCGAGGCAAGGCCAGTGGCAAACGCCGGCGAGGAGCGTGGCGCAGGGAGCGGCCGAACAGGGAGGGGTAAGGCGAAGGCCATGGCAGAGCTGGGCGATCGTGGCGAGGCACCGGCCGTGGCCGCGAGCGGTGAAGGCGCGGGTCGCGGCAGAGGCAAGGCCACGGCGGGGCCGGGAAGCAGCGGGCGGGCGCTGGCTGCACGGGGTGTGGGCGAGGCACAGTCGTGACCCTGGGCCAGCATGCGGTAGGAGCCACGGTTCGGGGCAAGTGGCGCAGGCGGAGCACAGCCACGGTGGCCTCGGGCGCAGGAAGGTGGTGTGGAGCGGCGAGCACGACGAGCGTGGCACAGCCGGGTGGCCGCGGACGCGCAGCGACGGGCATGGCGAGAAAGGGCGATGGTGGCGGACGGGCGTGGTGCGAGGAACGAGATAGAGACGGGGGAAAGCGGGGATCGAGGGCGCGCTCACCGGGCCATGTAGGCGTGCAACAACGTGCTCGGGGAGGGCTCGACGGTGGCATGCGCCGGCGATGCGGACGGCGTCCTCGGGCACGAGTAGATCCGTCGAGGGAGAGGGAGAGGGGAGCGCGAGATGGCGGAGCCGTCAAGGGCGACGTCAGAGCCGGCGAGGTGGTCCCGGGCGGCGGCGAGCGTTGGGCGTCGGGGTCGGCGGGATCGGGGCCGATCCCGATCTAGATCGGTGGGGGAGAAGGGATCGTGGGGGGGGGGAATGGGGTGCGGTTAGGGTTTCGGTCTTGCTGACCGGGGGTTGTAGGCTGGGGCGCTGGGTGGGCTGGCCCATTCGGGCGGCTGGGGCCAGCTGGGCCACTTGGCCCAGCGGAACAGGGGGGTTCTGTTTTCCTTTTCTTTTCTTTTCTTTTTTGTCTGTTTAGTTTTTCTCTTTTGTATTTTCTTTTCTGTTTTATTTTAAGTTCCCTTTTATTACAGTTTTATAAAAACACTAGCACCTATATTTGTAATTATAAATATACTGTTGGAAATATGCCCTAGAGGCAATAATAAAAGTGTTATTATTATATTTCCTTGTTCATGATAATTGTCTTTTATTCATGCTATAACTGTATTATCCGGAAATCGTAATACACGTGTGAATATATAGACCACAATATGTCCCTAGTGAGCCTCTAGTTGACTAGCTCGTTGTGATCAACAGATAGTCATGGTTTCCTGGCTATGGACATTGGATGTCGTTGATAACGGGATCACATCATTAGGAGAATGATGTGATGGACAAGACCCAATCCTAAGACTAGCACAAAAGATCGTGTAGTTCGTTTGCTAGAGCTTTGCCAATGTCAAGTATCTCTTCCTTTGACCATGAGATCGTATAACTCCTGGATACCGTAGGAATGCTTTGGGTGTATCAAACGTCACAACGTAACTGGGTGACTATAAAGGTGCACTACAGGTATCTCCGAAAGTATCTATTGTTTTATGCGGATCGAGACTGGGATTTGTCACTCCGTGTAAACGGAGAGGTATCTCTGGGCCCACTCGGTAGGACATCATCATATGCGCAATGTGACCAAGGATTTGATCACGGGATGATGTGTTACGGAACGAGTAAAGTGACTTGCCGGTAACGAGATTGAACAAGGTATTGGATACCGACGATCGAATCTCGGGCAAGTAAAATACCGCTAGACAAAGGGAATTGAATACGGGATTGATTAAGTCCTTGACATCGTGTTTCAT
>NC_041383.1:603500673-603522442 GCF_002162155.2 Triticum dicoccoides
AATTGTTGAGCTTGTGCTCAGATTGTCTGAGTACAACAATCACTTGAATCGAGTGGGAGTTGATCTTCCAGATGAAATAGTGATAGTTTCTCCGAAGTCATTACCACCAAGCTGCTAGAGCTCTGTGATGAACTATAACATATCAGGGATAGATATGATGATCCTTGAAATATTCGCGTTGTTTGACACCGCGAAAGTAGAAATCAAGAAGGAGCATCAATTGTTGATGGTTGGTGAAACCACTAGTTTCAAGAAGGGCAAGGGAACAAAGGGATACTTCATGAAACGGCAATTCAGCTGCTGCTCTAGTGAGGAAACCCAAGGTTGAACCCAAACCCGAGACTAAGTGCTTCTGTAATAAGGGGAACAACCACTGGAGCAGCATTACCCTAGATACTTGGTAGATAAGAAGGCTGGCAAGGTCGATAGAAGTATATTGGATATACATTGTGTTAATGTGTACTTTGCTAGTACTCCTAGTAGCACCAGGGTATTAGATACCGGTTCAGTTGCTAAGTGTTAGTAACTCGAAATAAAAGGCTACGGAATAAACGGAGACTAGCTAAAGGTGAGCTGACGATATGTGTTGGAAGTGTTTCCAATGTTGATATGATCAAGCATCGCACGCTCCCTCTACCATCGAGATTTGGTGTTTGCGTTGAGCATAGACATGATTGGATTATGTCTATCGCAATACGGTTATTCATTTAAAGAGAATAATGGTTACTCTATTTTTTGAATAATGCCTTCAATGGTCTTGCACCTAAAATGAATGGTTCATTGAATCTCGATCGTAGTGATACACATTTTCATGCCAAAAGATATAAGATAGTAATGATAGTACCACTTACTTGTGGCACTGCCATGTAAGTCATAATGGTATAAAACGCATGAAGAAGCTCCATGTTGATGGATCTTTGGACTCACTCGTTTTTGAAAAGTTTGAGACATGCGAACCATGTCTATTGGTGTATATGCATGAAGAAACTCCATGCAAATGGATCGTTCGGACTCACTTGATTTTGAATCACTTGAGATATGCAAATCATATCACATGGGCAAGATGACTGAAAAGCCTCGGTTTCAGTAAGATGGAACAAGATAGCAACTTGTTGGAAGTAACACATTTTGATGTGTGCAGTCCAATAAGTGCTGAGGCATGCCGTGAATATCGTTATGTTCTTACTTCACAGATGATTCGAGTAGATGTTGAGAATGTTTACTTGATAAAACACAAGTCTGAATTATTGAATGGTTCAAGTAATTTCAGAGTGAAGTAGAAGATCATTGTGACAAGAGGATATAATGTCTATGATATGATCATAGAGATGAATATCTGAGTTACGAGTTTTGGCACACAATTAAGACATTGTGGAAATTGTTTCGCGATTAATACCGCCTGGAACACCATAGTGTGATGGTGTGTCCGAACATCATAGTTGCACCCTATTGGATATGGTGCGTACCATGATGTCTCTTATCGAATTACCACTATCGTTCATGGGTTAGGCATTAGAGACAACCACACTCACTTTAAATAGGGCACCACGTAATTCCGTTGAGATGACACCGTATGAATTATGGTTTAGAGAAACCTAAGTTGTCGTTTCTTGAAAGTTTGGGGCTGCGACGCTTATATGAAAAAGTTTCAGGTTGATAAGCTCGAACCCAAAGCGGATAAAATGCATCTTCATAGGAAACCCAAAACAGTTGGGTATACCTCCTAATTCAGATCCGAAAGCAATATGGATTGTTTCTTGAATCGGGTCCTTTCTCGAGGAAAGGTTTCTCTCGAAAGAGTTGAGTGGGAGGATGGTGGAGACTTGATGAGGTTATTGAACCGTCTCTTCAACTAGTGTGTGGCAGGGCACATGAAGTTGTTCCTGTGGCACCTACACCAATTGAAGTGGAAGCTTATGATATTGATCATGAAACTTCGGATCAAGTCACTACCAAACCTCGTAGGACGACAAGGACACGTACTACTTCGGAGTGGTAAGGTGATCCTGTCTTGAAGGTCATGTTGCTAGACAACAATGAACCTACGAGCTATGGAGAAGCGATGGTGGGCCCGGATTCCGATAAATGGCTTGAGGCCATAAAATCCGAGAACGGATCCATGGACTTTGGTGGACTTGCCCGATGATCGGCAAGCCATTAAGATAAATGGATCTTTAAGAAGAAGACGGACGTGGATGGTAATGTCACCGTCCATGAAGCTCGACTTGTGGCGAAAAGTTTTTCACAAGTTCAAGGAGTTGACTACGATGAGATTTTCTCATCCGTAGCGATGCTTAAAGTCCGTCGGAATCATGTTAGCATTAGCTGCATTTATGAAATCTGGCAGATGGATGTCAAGACAAGTTTCCTTACTAGTTTTCGTAAGGAAAGGTTGTATGCAATACAATCAGAAAAGTTTTGTCGATCCTAAGGATGCTAAAAGGTATGCTAGCTCCAGCGATCCTTCTAAGGACTGGAGTAAGCATCTCGGAGTTGGAATGTATGCTTTGATGATGATCAAAGATTTTGGGTTTGTACAAAGTTTATGAGAAACTTGTATTTCCAAAGAAGTGAGTGGGAGCACTATAGAATTTCTGATGAGTATATATGTTGTTGACATATTGTTGATCAGAAATGACGTAGAATTTCTGGAAAGCATATAGGGTTATTTTGAAAGTGTTTTTCAATGGAAAGCCTGGATTAAGCTACTTGAACATTGAGCATCAAGATCTATAAGGATAGATCAAAATGCTTAATAATACTTTCAAATGAGCACATACCTTGACATGATCTTGAAGGTGTTCAAGATGGACCAGTCAAAGAAGGAGTTCTTGCCTGAGTTATAAGGTACGAAGTTAAGACTTAAAGCTCGACCACGGCAGAATAGAGAGAAAGGACGAAGGTCGTCCCCTATGCTTAAGACGTAGGCTCTTCAGTATGCTATGTTGTGTACCGCACCTGAGGTGTGCCTTGCCATGAGTCAGTCAAGGGGTACAAGAGTGATCCAAGAATGGCTCACAGTACAGCGGTCAAAGTTATCCTTAGTAACTAGTGGACTAAGGAATTTTCTCGGTTATGGAGGTGATAAAGAGTTCGACGTAAAGAGTTATGACGATGCAGGCTTAACACCTATCCGGATAGCTCTGAGTAGAGAGACCGGATACATATAATGGAGCAATAATTTAGAATAGCTCCAAGTAGAACAGTTATTTGGAACAGCTCCAAATAGAGCGTGGTAGCTACATCTAGGAGATGACATAGAGATTTGTAAAGCACACATGGATCTGAAAGGTTCAGACCCGTTGACTAAAACCTCTCTCACAAGCAACATGATCAAACATAAAACTCATTGAGTGTTAATCACATAGTGATGTGAACTAGACTACTGACTCTAGTAAACTCTTGGGTATTAGTCACATGGCGATGTGACCTGTGAGTGTTAATCACATGGCGATGTGAACTAGATTATTGACTCTAGTGCAAGTGGGAGACTGTTGGAAATATGCCCTAGAGGCAATAATAAAAGTGTTATTATTATATTTCCTTGTTCATGATAATTGTCTTTTATTCATGCTATAACTGTATTATCCGGAAATCGTAATACACGTGTGAATATATAGACCACAATATGTCCCTAGTGAGCCTCTAGTTGACTAGCTCGTTGTGATCAACAGATAGTCATGGTTTCCTGGCTATGGACATTGGATGTCGTTGATAACGGGATCACATCATTAGGAGAATGATGTGATGGACAAGACCCAATCCTAAGACTAGCACAAAAGATCGTGTAGTTCGTTTGCTAGAGCTTTGCCAATGTCAAGTATCTCTTCCTTTGACCATGAGATCGTATAACTCCTGGATACCGTAGGAATGCTTTGGGTGTATCAAACGTCACAACGTAACTGGGTGACTATAAAGGTGCACTACAGGTATCTCCGAAAGTATCTATTGTTTTATGCGGATCGAGACTGGGATTTGTCACTCCGTGTAAACGGAGAGGTATCTCTGGGCCCACTCGGTAGGACATCATCATATGCGCAATGTGACCAAGGATTTGATCACGGGATGATGTGTTACGGAACGAGTAAAGTGACTTGCCGGTAACGAGATTGAACAAGGTATTGGATACCGACGATCGAATCTCGGGCAAGTAAAATACCGCTAGACAAAGGGAATTGAATACGGGATTGATTAAGTCCTTGACATCGTGTTTCATACGATGAGATCATCGTGGAACATGTGGGAGCCAACATGGGTATCCAGATCCCGCTGTTGGTTATTGACCGGAGAACGTCTCGGTCATGTCTACATGTCTCCCGAACCCGTAGGGTCTACACACTTAAGGTTCGATGACGCTAGGGTTATAAAGGAAGCTTGTATGTGGTTACCGAATGTTGTTCGGAGTCCCGGATGAGATCCCGGACGTCACGAGGAGTTCCGGAATGGTCCGGAGGTAAAGATTTATATATAGGAAGTCCTGTTTCGGCCATCGGGACAAGTTTCGGGGTCATCGGTATTGTACCGGGACCACCGGAAGGGTCCCGGGGGCCCACCGGGTGGGGCCACCTGCCCCGGGGGGCCACATGGGCTGTAGGGGGTGCGCCTTGGCCTACATGGGCCAAGGGCACCAGTCCCTAGAGGCCCATGCGCCAAGATATAGGAAAAAGGGGAGAGTCCTAAAGGGGGAAGGCACCTCCGAGGTGCCTTGGGGAGGATGGACTCCTCCCCCCCTCCTTAGCCGCACCCCTTCCTTGGAGGAGGGGGCAAGGCTGCGCCTCCCCCCTCTCCCCTGCCCCTATATATAGTGGAGGGGAGGGAGGGCATCCACACCTGAGCCCTTGGCGCCTCCCTCCCTCCCGTGACACCTCCTCCTCTCCCGTAGGTGCTTGGCGAAGCCCTGCAGGATTGCCACGCTCCTCCACCACCACCACGCCGTTGTGCTGCTGCTGGATGGAGTCTTCCTCAACCTCTCCCTCTCTCCTTGCTGGATCAAGGCGTGGGAGACGTCACCGGGCTGTACGTGTGTTGAACGCGGAGGTGCCGTCCGTTCGGCACTAGGATCATCGGTGATCTGAATCACGACGAGTACGACTCCATCAACCCCGTTCACTTGAACGCTTCCGCTTAGCGATCTACAAGGGTATGTAGATGCACTCTCCTTTCTACTCGTTGCTGGTCTCTCCATAGATAGATCTTGGTGTTGCGTAGGAAAATTTTTGAATTTCTGCTACGTTTCCCAACATATACTACTGCCACCTTAATTCTCAACCGAAAATAAAATAGTTTAATATTTTATAAAATTCAATAGGCATGTATTTAACTATTTTAACTACTGTTTTAATTATCTTAGAGCCTTTAAACACTTTATCAAAGTTTGGTTTCTCCACCATAATTACCGCTGCATTATTTAGTTCACTCCGAACATTTTAGTTTTAAAGTTTGGAAACTTTTGTTGTTTGCCTATGTTTTAAATTTGAATTTGAATCGGGTTCGAATCAACGTGAGTTTAATCACAGTAATGGAGGTGACGTGGCATCATTAGCTTGGGATTAGTGTAGTCTAATTATCCGGGCGTCACAATCATACACAACATCATGCTCTTTGTACCATGGCTCACCCAACAACAAGTGGCACGAAACCATCGGTTTCGGAATCACATCGCACAAAACCTCACAAAAGAATTTTCCCAACAAAAACAGTACTTTAGTTTGGTGCGTGACAGTGAACTCTTCATGACCCCAACGGAATATGTATGGTTTTGGATGTGCTATTATTGGTATCTCCAGCTTCTCCACCATCTCGATGCTTGCTGCGTTGATCAAATTCATGTGATCGATTGTCATAGCACATGATCTCTCCCTCACTACCACACGGGTGTGAAAAAGCCCAGTCCAACGGCCTTCCTCCTCCAACTGAAATCCATAGCTTAACTTACTGAATAATGATGCGCTCGCCATCTTCTTCATAGTGTCGTGAACAACCTGATGCTCTGAATACCACCTGATAAAAACCGGACTCGTTGGCGAGATCCGATCCGTTGTTGCGGCCCGACCTTTCACGACACTCCACCACCAGCAGTAGCAACCTCTCGCCCGCGCACGCGATGTACACGAAGTAGAGGGTTTGAACCTTGCGGCCCAGCACGAGAAAACCAATCTCGACGAAGGTACTCACGCGCAAAACAATTTCCACGAAGAGAAATCGCAACACAGAGGTTTTCTAAAGATCCCTCCAAAACTTGATACGGGTGTCTACCCTGAAAAACACATCGTGTCTATTTCATATAAAAATAACCTGATTTACATGACCGCATCCTCCAGTACTTTATAGCTGACCTGACCCAACTAATCAACTTGACCCTCACGTAAATCTATCCCTACATGCTACGCACCAGTCAAAGGAAACTAAGACTATATTCTATCCTGGACTCTATACTATATTTAATTAGTTGCCTTTTACATCTCGGCAACAAAGACCATGTATTTATCTTCACTGTAGGTGGACCCCATCCCAAGTCCTTGAGAGATAGATGACCACGTACATCTCCTTTCCGTACATGTTCCCTGCGTGGTAAAAATAGGAACATAAATCCTTGTTTGAACCTTCCTTTAACTCCTTTTATATCTTCAAGTAAATAGCCATGATTCTTGGTTGCATGCACCGAATGAATTTTGCCTCCTACAAGTGGAACAGAATAGTATTCTAGGCTGGCTTCTATCTCATGTTTCTCCTTTTGGCCTGTATTAATTATGTGCGATGCATCAACGTGCATGCAAATATTAACTAGTGTATCCTCATCTTCATTACTTGGCCAGAGATACTCCGGTGTAGATGCTTTGTATTTTTGAACAACTTCGGCTTCAGATGAAACGTTGACGACCTCAGTGTTTTTATTACAGCGGGTTGTATCACAAGAGGCATCGAAAGCAGCGGCGGTGAAGATCAGCAGGCTTGCCAAATCTGGAGAAAGGATCCGGTGTGAGACACGAGGGATATGATGACCTTGGTGGCACCAGATTACGAGACAAAAGGGCTTCCGCATACGATGCACGACGGGGGAGGGTAGATTGGTCGATTTGGGGGGCGTGCGCGTCTGCGGAGGCGGCAGGAGGGTGGCTGGGCAGCGTGCGCGAGCAAGAAGAATCGACAAAAGGGGGGCGGCAAACAGGCTCTGATAGGGTTAGAGAGGCGGCGGCCATTGCACTACTAGGAAAAGGCCTACTAATGGCGCACCAGTTTTGCCTACTAATGGCGCATCACTGGTGCGCCATTACTAGCACGCCATTAGTAATTTTTACTAATGGCGCACCACTGATGCGCCATTAGTATCTGGTATACTAATGGCGCACCACTGGTGCGCCATTAGCATAGGCCACAGTGCGCCATTAGTATAGGCCACAGTGCGCCATTAGTATAGGCCACTGGTGCGCCATTAGTATAGGCCACAGTGCGCCATTAGTATTTTTGAATTTTGAAGGCGGGAAAATAGTAGTGGCGCACCGTCTAACCCCCACGGTGCGCCATTGCTATTTTTGAATTTTGAATTTGGATCTGGATCGTGATTTTTTTGCCCATTTTTTGCTAGTTTTTTTTGCTCATTTTTTGGCACGATATTATTTCAAATTTTGTTCCTGTTTTTGGATCTTGTACGTTCTTTTGCCGTGTTCTTTTGCCGTACAGGAGTTCGCCAGAGAGGAGGAGGAGGAGGTCACCGGAGAGGCGCTCGCCTACATCGCCGGAGAGGAGGAGGAGGTCGCCGGAGAGGAGTTCACCGAAGCATCGGAGAGGAGGAAGGAGAAACCATGAGGGAATGGGAGGAGAGGAGGGAGGAGGAGCTCATCGGAGAGGAGGGAGGAGAAACCGTGAGGGGAGGGGAGGGGAGGGGAGGAGAGGAGAGGAGGGACGAGGAGGTTCCCGAAGAGGAGGAGGTCACCGGAGAGGAGGAGGAGGTCGCCGGAGAGGAGAAGGAGGTCGCCGGAGAGGAGGAGAAGGAGTGGAGGAGAGGAGAGGAGGAGATGGAGTGGAGGAGAGGAGAGGAGGAGATGGAGTGGAGGAGGTGCGCCCAGCCATATATACGACATAGTAATGGCGCACCGTGGGCAGGTGCGCCATTACTAACTTTTATTTTTATTTTTTTGACTTATTTTTGAATTTTGAAGGCGGGAAGATACTAATGGCGCACCATGGGCCGGTGCGCCATTAGTAACTTTTTTTTTTATTTTTTTGATTTATTTTGAATTTTGAAGGCGGGAAGATACTAATGGCGCACCATGGGCCGGTGCGCCATTAGTAACTTTTTTTTTGTTTTTTTGACTTATTTTGAATTTTGAAGGCGGGAAGATACTAATGGCGCATCATGGGCAGGTGCGCTATTAGTAACTATTTTTTTATTTTTTTTACTTATTTTAAATTTTGAAGGCGGGAAGATACTAATGGCGCACCATGGGCAGGTGCGCCATTAGTGAGTTTGAATTTTTTTGCCTCTCCAGATCTTAAAAGCCTCGTATCTTTTTTTCTGTTAGGTTTTTGAGGATTTTGAAAATGATTAACGGGGTTCCCGTTAAATTTGGATGTAACTTTTCGAGTAGATGATTTTTCATATAAAAAACTTTTTCATCCGAGTTAGTATGCAAAAGTTATGCCCATTTTTACAAATTCTCGAGAGATTTTGCAAATGAAGTCGAAATTCATATTTGCAAATTTTCTCAACAACTAGACCACATATCACATGGGAAACTTATTTTCTTTTATTTTTTTGACATTTTCATCATTTTCTTTTATTTTTTTAAAATTGAAAAGGCAATCCACGGGGGGTGTGCATTCGGTGGAAGTGGTGGCCAAGTTACTAATGGCGCACCGTGGCATGGTGCGCCATTACTAGTTCAACTAGTAATGGCGCACCACTCCCACGGTACGCCATTAGTAGTTTTGACAAAAAAATTTAATTTTTTTTACTAATGGCGCACCCGTGATGTGGTTTGCCATTAGTATTTGAACACTAATGACGTACCAACACATGGTGCGTCATTAGTATATAGTAATGGCGCACCACATGTCTGATGCGCCATTAGTGTCAATTCCATCTATAGCCCTTTTTCTAGTAATGTTGGCTGCATCGTGTTTAAGGAGGGCGGGCCCGTAATCGCTTGATTACGCACGGAAGGGTCGGGCAGGGGGGCACGACCCGAAGCCTGCAAAGCCGAGTCCAACGCCTCGAAAACCCGGTCACGAGCAACTGACAGAGAGGGAGCAATCGATTGCGTCCCAGATATGGCGTGTCCATGCATAGGGTGAGGCCCAAGAATCGACGACAGAGCCGAGTTGGAAGCCCAAGCGGTGCGAAGAGCGGACGACTAGGATGAGGACAGGGAGACAGAGGCAGGCTCCAAAGGAGAGAGAGACATTCTGACGCGGATCAGGCCAGAACTCCAGCAATCGCGGAGCACTATCTCCTTGGCGATACAAACATGTGCCACCCGAAAGAGGAAGCTGCCCGGCCGTCGAGGTCTGACCTTATAGCCGTTGGCGAAACCGCCAAACCAGCTAACCAGAAGAAAGGCAAAGAACGGCGGCGAGAGGAAGACGCCGTCATTGAGCACGACGGCGAGGACGCCAACAGGCCGGCTACGACCTGCAACGGCCTCCACCGAGCCACAGCCATACTTCTCAAGCATATCATCCTGGAACCTAGACCCATGCTCGATACCCAACCCAACCATGACTAGGCCTAAACTAACAACAGGAGAGAGCTGACGATGGAGATGAGAACGGCGAGCAAGAGCATAGAATGCATCAAAGGGCCAGGAGAGAAGGATGCATCAAAGGGAAACTGTTGCCGAGCTACAACCCAGAAAGAGACTTGAGTAAGAACGAACTAACCAATGGCGACAAGCAGTAAACACCCTTAGACCCGAAACACGTAGAGAGAGGTAGCGGAGCACACCAGCTGTAGGTGGTCGCCACGGCCGGAGCGGCCCGGGGCGGGGAGCGGGGGCAGCGGAGTGGTGTGGCCGCCGGGAGCCGGACGGCCGACCGGCGGGGTGCGCTCGCACTCACGCTCTCACCTCTCGCCTCTCGCCAGAGAGTATGCTCTAATATTTTGGTTTAGTGAGCTCAGCTCCTGGACAGCAAATTTATTACTCCTACATACTAGCGTTTTCTCTTGCACTGGTGTAGTACCATAATTCATTACGAGTAGGATCACAATTAAAACAAGCGCGCGCGCACACCCACTAGTATATAGGGATTACAATACAAGATGGACATCAATAAATACGTTGTGCTCAAGCAAAAACAAGTTCAAACAACTCGAGTAACCCCGCACATTGAGGGCATTTATTATTTGAGTAATGCTACGTCGTGGATGTCCACTGCACCCAGCCGTAGATGAGGCAAGCTTGTGCACACGGATCACTTCTGACCCGTGAAGAGCTCCAGGCAATGGTCCTGGTCCAGGTTCCTGCTCCAGAACTTCTTGTAGTACTCGTCGTAGGTGTAGCTGCGGTACACGGGCTCGTCCCCGTCGCCGACGAGCTTGGCCGCCGGGCCGATCACCGCGCTGTTGCACGGGCACAGGAAAGATGCCACCGACAGGCGCTCCCGCGCCGCATTGACCACCGCGCGGTGCCAGACGCTCTTGTACGCGCCGTTGCTCAGCGCCTGTACGTACATAGTTTGCATCAGCTCGTCGCCCACAAGTCCCAACTGCGTAAATTAATCTAGTTGTTGATGTCTCGCAGGAATTTTACCTGCAACTGGTCGCCTAGGTTGACGACGAGGGCGTTGGGCCGGGGGTCGACGGCGATCCACTGGGCGCCGTTCTTGAGGACCTGGAGGCCGGAGACGTGGGGGTTCATGAGGAGAATGGTGAGAGCGTTGGGGTCCGTGTGCTTGGGCAGGCCGTAGGTGAGGTCCGGCTCGGGGCACCGCGGGTAGTCGTTGACGGCCATGTGCTGTTCGTGCTCGCCCAGCACATTCTCGATGTAGTCTTCCTCGAGGCCCAGGCCCAGGGAGATCGCGCCCAGGAGTCGGAGCCCCAGCAGCCGGACTTCGCGGCACTGATGATCTCCCTGCATGACGAGGGAAAAGAGGTCATGCATGAGGTCAGTCTGTGGAAGTCGCCGGTTTGACTCCAGATTTGAAGCAAGCGAAGTTGGGCATGCACTCCACTGAGGTCGGAATCAAGTACTCTACTACTATTTCTTCCATATTTTTTCCGCTCGCCGCGGCAAACTTGGGATAGAAGTCTATTCAGATCAGCATGTACTATATTTTTATCTGTCTTCACTTGGTCAATGATGATGATGGGAAAACAAACATTCGTATATCCCCCTAAAACAGAAAATAAAAAGGAACACGCCTATCAGCAAACCTACGCTCCGCGTAAGATCTTTTCTGTCATCCCCATCCGAATTTGGCGTCTCGAAGGTTTATTCCACGTGCGAAACGCTAGACATTTCGAGAGATAAAAAGAAGTTCGCTAGCTAGGAGATAGACATCGCAAAAGTGATGGATGCAACCGATTAGGCGATATGTAGCACAGTAGCAGCATGGTGCGAGGACAAAACTGTGAAATGACAAAAGGTGAAAAAAAGGCAAACCCTAGGGGTGTGGAGTTTATCAGCCACATGGGGAGAGAAAGCTCGAAGTGAGCACCGCACTTTGCAAAACGACAATGCCCACGCCGCACCACGTGCTCATTTCGCTCGATCGCATAGTGCACCCATCACTTATCGGGTATCAAATGATCACTAGAGAGAATTGGACGGAATTGGACGCAGAAAGCACCGTCCGCAACGTAGCTAGCGGCAGCACAGCGCTAGCAACATGACACGCACAAAGGTGCTCGATCGTATGGCCGGCCACACTGCCTATCATCTACCTACGCCGCAACACATTATGTTGTGCGCCTGGCATTTTCTGGTCAACGCACATACACCATGCATTTTCTATCGGTGTGACTGACCATTTGGTGTGAACGGTGAAGTCCCAGTGCCCCAAGGCTGAGAGGGTCTGATAGCTAGTGCTCGTGCCTGGCCAGGACATTGTCAGAAAAAGACTGATACTGCCACACCGGCGGGTGCGATAATGCAAGGATTCGTCCTCTTGCCAATGTGGATTTAGAGCATCTAGAGTCCTGCGCCTCGAACCCACCGTACGCCCCGGCACAGGCCCCGGTAAAAAAAAAGTCGACCCAGACTAGCGGCGCCTCAAATGGGACTCAAACGCCCGGACTGATCAGCATCCCTAATATCCAGCTCATATATGGGATGGATATGAGGAGGCCTGGGCACGACCGCCATGTCTGGCTGACAGCCCGAACCTCACAAAAACTGAACCAAATCCCCCTCCGCCCCATCCCTTTTCACTTGCTTCTACGCGTTGGACGTCTGTAGCTCCGCCGCCGCCCTTGCACCGGACTACACCTTGCTCCTTCGACACATTGTGATTCAAAAAGAAGCCATGCAACCATCAGTGTTTCGTTTGTGAAGGATATAATAGACCATGACTATTAATCTTCTTTGTGATAAGCAAAGAAGAACAAATCACACGTGCGCGGGCACGTCCGGAAGCATCCGTGGAAAAATTGCAGGTTGTGTTGATGCTTTTATGTGCAGACTGGAAGTTGCTAGCTCTAGATAGGTTTCTAGAGTTGCTATCCACATATCTAGTTCTATCCCATATCTAGTGCTATATATAGAGCAGGAGGACATGGTACCCAGACGGTGACCTGTGAGATGAGATTTGTTCATGATATGGATTTCGTCCTTTCTATGTTCCGGTGTACATATGGAATAATGGTCACAGAAAGTTAGATCGCTAATTTCTAAAATTGTTTTGGGTGCTTCCAGTTCATTCAGGCCTGTTCTTGAGCGTTGGTAGGTACGTACATCCATTTTTTGGATGCACCAGTCCTTCTAGCTTCTTCGACACACGTTGTTTTTCTCTCCGCGATATTTTTTTTGATTGGCTGCTAGCTTGGGAGTTTGTCTTCAGGAAATAAAGTATCACAATATATGATTCGATCGGCAATGCTCAGTGTTTTGTACCACATTTTTTTGGAGTGCACCCCTCTCTATAAAATATAAAATCTATCTGGTTGCCACCGCTCAAAACCTATGATGAGCTGTTTTAGACGCACCACCTCTTGATACCTCTCAAAAAATTTCACCTCTTGATTTTTTTTTTTGTAATACAACTAGGCAAGTCTGAGTGCTCTGTTGCTTAAAGAAGTGGCTCTAAAATACAAGTTGGAGAACTTTGACCTGCAATATAGCTGGTTGCAATATTCTCTGCGAAAGTAAAGTGTATTATCTTTCCTTAACCACATCTGCCACGCCTCACCAAATATGGAAATATAATTAACTTTGGTTATTTCCTGTCTTTTGCCCCAACTATAATTATGTCCGATTGATTATCTGTACATACGCGTTCATGAATTCATGCGGATGCAGGGATGATGCGTACTAGTAAATATAGTCATTACATGATTTTCGTACAAAGGATTCGATGAAAAAAGAAATTTAATTTGTGATATAGTGCAACATAGAATCACGCCGCAAGTTTTTCTTGACATGGTTGTCAGCATTTGGCTTGATCAATGTCATGTTACGCTATATAATCAGTGGTGGACCTATGATATTAATAATATGGGGCCACTGTTATGTAAACAATGTATAAATAACATAACTGCAATACATTGTTACAGTTGTTTCTAAATTATGCTAAAATAGTATTGAGCTAAACAACCTCATAAATCAAACTAATAGTCCCCCCCAAAAAAATCTATCTACAATTGTTTTAAATTACACATAAATAGTATAATTTAGCTAAACTAATTTGGGAGTAAAATTTTGTTTATTATCCTATGCTCTATATTATTATTATTATTATTATTATTATTATTATTATATGGTATTCCCTCCTTTCAGGTTTACAAGGTCCACACATATTTTAAGAAAATAATCAATCAACAAAATAATAATTTTATGGTACAAAACTTATATTTTCAGATTATTCAAAGGAAGTATCAAATGTTGTATATTTTGTGGTATATAACTCATATTTTGTTGAAATAATTGTATCATTTCAAAAAAGATCATGTGGGCCTTGTGAGCCCGAGACGAGAGAGTATTATTTTTGTTCATTGTCGAATATCTCATTGTTAATGAAGTAAAACACTTTCACATAAAATGATCTAAAACAAATATATTTTACACCTATCTCACATGTTCAGAAAAAGGTATTCTCTGTGGTGCACAAAATATGTAAGTTTCGTTTTCTACAATCCTCTGGTCAAACATTTTAAACTTTGATTGGTAATATTGCTTTTTTTACATGTGGACAATATTGCTTTAGATATTTGGATTTGGTACATGAAAAATCATGGATAGATTCGTCTACATAAGTATTCAAACAATATTTTTTTTGGATTTTATACATAGTACTCCCTCCGTTTCTTTTTACTCCGCATATAAGATTTGGTCAAAGTCAAACTACACAAAGTTTGACCAAATTTATATAAAAAAATATGAACATCTATAATACTTAAACTATATAGTATGAAAATACGTTTCATGGTGCATCTGAAAATATTGATTTCATATCATGAGTGTTTATATTTTTTAATATAAAATTAGTCAAACTCTACAAAGCTCGACTTTGACCAAACGTTATACGCGGACTAAAAAGAAATGGAGGGAGTATAATAAAACTTAATGATGGAAGTTGCATCTCGAAGACCGCATTTATGTCAAAAGGTCCTTTTTTTGTGAACTCGAGGGAGCAGCGGTTGGCAATATCGAATATGCACTAATGCATTATGCATACAGTTCTCACCTCATGGGCCATGGCCGATAGCATATTTACTTGTGTCCTGATATTTGTTAGGCTAGTGAAAAATAGATGTTGATTGAGGTGACCTCGTGGTCTTCGTTCTCGGTTCTTGCTATGTTCTGGCAGAGAAGCACGCGATGGCCTGGAACGAGGGGATGATCTCCATGGCGAGTTAACCCATTCGGAGATGGTTTGGTGTGTTTGGTACTATGGTGTCCGGTGTTTTTCAAGGTGACGTGGTTTCGGTCCTGTTTGATAGTCTTGGTTGTCTCTTGTTAGGTGTAGTGTCTCCCACTTTCACGCTTGATGTTTAGTTGGTAGAATTTGTGTTACTTGCTCGGTTGCCATTTTATTTTTATTTTGACCTGCTTGTTTGAGCATTTTCTCACCAGTATGTATCGGTTCGACCGTTTGAGCTTTATTATATATAAAACTGAGGGAACGTTTTGAGAAATACAAGAGGATGATGTCTTTTTTACCGGATGACTATGTGCAATCAATTGAAAACTAATTATTTTTTATAGACAACATGAGGCAAAACTGCAACATGCACAAAATGTTGGTCCAAAATCAGCCATGTTCGGTTAGGCCAATATAGACTAAGAGTTGCTAATGCTTACTTGAACGTTTCAGGATTGGACGGCCAGTCCGGCACGAACTCCTCCAACGGGTGGCAATGAAGGCGCAGATAGTCCCGCCAGTTGTGCACTGTCTCCTTGCGGACGTTGAAGCTTGTAGAAAGCCTTATCTTTTTGGATGGCTCATCAGAATAGAGCTTGGCCTTCTCTTCCGGCGGGAGCCGGAAAAACTCAAGCCCCACAGCCATCACCTTCTCCAGCAGCTCCTCTGATATCCCATGATTTACGATCTAAAAGAAATTGGCAAACCAAAGCTAGTTAAATGTAACTTACATGGCCGGTGAATTGCCGTCTACGTCAATCAGAGAGGGCATGGCAGCACCAAAATCCGCATCGTGCTTGTCTGAAGAATGAAGCAATGCGGCTGAAGCAAGCGGTGAAGCCTTGGAAAAGTAATATAGCTAGCTAGCCGCCATGTTTGAGTCTTAACTGATGCTAACATGCATAGTGCGAACTATAGAACAGAACCAAGGGCATGCACGTGGTGAGAAGGCGGACCTGGAAGAAGCCGTAGGTGCGGCAAGCCTGGTCGATCTCAGCGATGACGAGATGCTTGTCCGGCGAGGCGAGGTCGATGAGGGGGATGTTGCTGTCAGTCACCACATCCGCGAGCTGCGGCCGGTCGTTCTCAGGCCGCGTGTAACGCTCCGGGAGGGTATCGCGGTGCGCGACGGTGGACAGAAGCTGGTTCGCCATTTGGGGCCTAGCCGAGGCTCAGTCTCGCGCGGCGGTAGAAGAAGGGGGAGGAGCGAGGGGGATCGCCATATATCGAGTACCCTGTACCCGAAGACTTGGTGAGGCCGGCGCGGGCACGCGTCTACGCGTTGACGCGCGCGGTGGACCGGGATGGTATAACCCGGAGCTCCACCACAAGCGGCACGTTGATATCTGGCCTGGCCCACTGGCCCATGTACATACAAATAGGCCCATCCAATCAATCAAGTTACCTCCTAGAGATTTTATTTGTCATGCAATGTACTCCGTATATGAGCTGTGCAATACGCCGCATATATAACGAAGGGGGGCCGGCAACCGTGGGACATGACACGCATTCACGGTAGAGCTGTTTCTTTGTCGTCCAACTTTTAGAAGGGAGACATACACTTTGTAGATGTGACGGGACTCCTGGCACGTCAGCAACTCAGAGAGCTTTTCCAAGAGTGGCGATCTATCGATGATGCATGCAACTCAAAGGACTAGCTTATTGTGGCATACTGGCATGGATATCCATGCGATTACCACATCAACGATGAACAATATAAATATCTAATCTAAGTGAACGTACGGGATGAACTCGACGATTGTTGAAACGTGATATCCTTGTATTTATTTCCGACTGATTCTCCTCTTATCTCTAGCCTTGTATAGATTGATCTCTAGAGATATTGTAGAGTTAGTTGGCTTGTCACGCAAGACACCTCTTGTATATAATGTAACCGACTCCGATGGAATACAATTGAGTTGCATCCTATAGTCTTCTACATGGTATCAATTTTACCGTGATCCTATCGCTTCCGCAACCCGTCGCCGCCGCGCCTAGCCCTAGCCGCCGCCGCGCCAACTCCTCCTGCCGCCGCCGCCGCGCCCACTCCTCTTGCCGCCGCCGCCGCGCCTAGCACTCGCCGCCGCCGCAGCCTCTCCTCCTGCCGCCACCTCTCCCTCCCAAAACCCTAATCGCCGCCACCACTCCTCTGTACCTCCTGTAGCCGCCGCCGCTCTACCCCTCTCACCCAAAAACCCCAACCATCTCCATGGCCAAACCCTCTGCCTCCGACGCCGGCTCCTTCTCCGGCACCACGTTCGCCTCCGATCGCCTCAACGAGATCCACATCAAGGACCATGTTCCGGTCATCCTCGACCTCAACTCGCCGTCCTACAACGCATGGCGCACGTACTTTGCGCTATTGTTCCGCTCCTACCGTCTCATCGAGCACGTTGACGGGAGCGTCGACTACACCGACATGAAGGACGACGACGAGTGGCTCGCTGTGGACGCCTGCATCGTCAAGTGGCTCTTCCTCACCATCTCTCCCGGCCTCTTCAACATGGTGAACTCCCGCGATCCGTCGGCGTACACCATGTGGACACGGCTGTGCGATCTCTTCCTCGACAATCAACTCCAACGCCGTGTCTTCCTCCAAGGTGATTTTTTCACCATGCAGCAAAACGATCTTTCGATCGACGAGTACTGCACGCGGATGAAGGTTCTTGCAGACGAACTCCGCGATGTCGGCATGAACATCGACGACTCCGTCCTCCTCACCAACCTCCTTCGCGGCCTCCACCCCGACCTCGGCCAGTCCGCCGCCAACCTCTCCCTCCTCACGCCGACATACGCCAAGGCGGTCACGTACCTTCGCATGGAGGAAAAGCGCCTTCGTCACGCGGCGCGACAAGCTCCTCTCGCCGCCCTCCACGCCGGCACCACCAAGGGCATCCCCGCCCTCCCGCAGCCTCCTCGCGCCGCGGCTCCACCACCGCCCGCCGCCCCTGACCAGGGCCGCCAGAAGAGGCAGGGAGGTCGCGACGGCCGCGGCCGCAACGGCGGCACCCAGCCCCGCCAGGCGGCCCCGCCCGCTCCTGCTCAGGCCGCAGCGCCCCCGCCCTGGCTCACGGGGTACAACCCCTGGACGGGGGTGGTGCACGCCTACTCGATGCCCCTTCCGCGGGCACCCGCTCCGGGCATACTTGGCCCTCGCCCGGGTCTTCATCAGGCTCTCCTGGCCGCGCCCGGAGGTCCCGGACTCGGCGGTTCTTCGGCGTACACCGGGGCCATGGCTCCCGGTACTGCTTCGTCATCCTCCTACGGCGCTGCACCGACCGGCTACACCTACGACCCGGCGCTCCTAGCCGCCCTCCACGCCGCCCCTTCCCCACGCAACTACTCTGGCGGCAGGGACTGGTACATGGACACAGGCGCCGCTGCTCATATGGCGTCCAACCCCGGTATCCTCTCTCGTGTCTCCCCGTACCCTCTGTCTTCTCGCATCGTCGTCGGTGATGGATCCACTCTTCCCATCACCCACCACGGTGCATCCTCCCTTCCTCTCTCATCATCTTCCCTCCCTCTCCATAACGTACTTGTGTCTCCATCCTTAATCAAAAATTTATGTTCTGTCCGCACTCTTACTCGTGAACATCCTGTTACTGTTGAGTTTGACAAACATGGTTTTTCTGTCAAGGATGCCCACTCCCGGAAGGTTCTGCACCGATGTGACTCCCCCGGCGATCTTTACCCGTGTGGCCAAACGACAAGCAGTGGTCCCGTCGCCCTCCACGCCGATGTGTCTCTCTGGCATGCTCGCCTTGGCCATCCCGGCGCCGACGCTCTTCATAAAATTTTGCAGACTTTTCCCTTTTCATGTAATAAATCGGCAGCACACACTTGTCATGCCTGTCGTGTAGGAAAACACGTTCGTTTGCCGTTTTCAACTTCATCATCCATTGCCACTTTCCCTTTTGATGTTATTCATTGTGATGTGTGGACATCTCCCGTGCCTAGCAATTCGGGTTTATCATATTACCTTGTCATTTTGGATGATTTTTCTCACTTTACTTGGACCTTTCCGTTGCGCCGCAAATCCGACGTCGCTTCCTCTCTTCATGACTTTTACGCCTATGTTGCCACCCACTTTCACCGCACCATTTCTCACCTCCAAACCGACAACGGAAAGGAATTTGATAACCTCGCCATTCGCACTCTTTTATCCTCTCATGGCACAATTTTTCGTCTCACATGTCCATACACATCTCAGCAAAATGGTCGTGCCGAACCTGTTCTCCGCACTCTTAACGAGAGTGTTCGCGCCTTGCTCTTCCACACACACATGCCGGCGAGGTTTTGGCCCGATGCCCTCGCCACAGCTACCCTTCTCCTTAACATCCGGCCTTGCAAACCTCGGTGGAACTACACCCCTCATCACCTCTTATTTGGGTCACCTCCGTCATACGATGATCTTCATGTTTTCGGTTGTCTTTGTTATCCCAATATCACCGCCACGACACCGCACAAGCTTGCGCCTCGCTCTATCGCTTGTGTTTTTCTTGGCTACCAACCAAACACCAAAGGTTTTCGTTGCTACGACCCGGAGTCCCATCGTGTGATCGTGTCTCGGCACGTGTATTTTGATGAGGTTATTTTTCCGTTTCAGCAGGCTGCATCGCGTCCCTCGCCACCTTTGGACGCCTCTCCTCGCAGGCCTCGTGGAGCCCTTGCGCTCCCACCGCCTCGCCGTTCGGGCGCGGCTGCGCCTTCGTCGCGTGCTGCCTCGCCGCCCTCGGCGTTCCCTCTGCCGACTCGGGAGGAGTCGGCCTCCCCGGCCACGCCGGGCCCCTGCCTCTTGGCTCTGGAGGAGCCCGTCCCCCCGGCCTCGTTGGGTCGTCGCCCCCCGACTCTGGTGGAGTCGGGCGCCACCCCAGCCGGACCATCAGGGGCCTCGTCGGCTCAGGCGGAGCCGGGCTCTTCGGGCTCCTCTACGCCCACATCGCCGACCGAGCGTGTGCACTCCGGCTCCCTGTCGGCTCTGGAGGAGCCGACCCTCTCGGCCCCGTCGGCCGGGCCCTTGACACCCGTCACAGCGCCGGCTTCTTCTTCGTCATCTGAGCCGGTCGCTGTGGTGCCTCGGCGTCGCGGTCCACGCCCGCCTCCTCCGCCACCTCACCATCATATGGTGACGCGTGCCAAGGCCGGTGTGCACCAGCCAAACCCGCGCTACCACAACCTCAGCGTCACGACCCTCTCTCCGGTTCCGCGATCGGTGCGTTCTGCGTTGAGTGATCAGCATTGGACCGCCGCTATGCGAGCTGAGTACGATGCTCTCGTCGCCAACCGGACCTGGACCCTTGTTCCTCGTCCTCCTGGAGCCAACATCATCTCGGGCAAGTGGGTTTTTCGTCACAAACTCCATCCGGATGGCTCACTAGATCGGTACAAGGCTCGCTGGGTTGTCCGAGGATTTGCACAACATGCTGGCGTTGACTTCTCTGAGACTTTTTCTCCGGTCGTCAAACCCGCCACGATTCGTGTGGTGCTTCAACTGGCTGCTTCTCGTCACTGGCCCGTCCATCAGCTCGACATCAACAATGCTTTTCTGTATGGCCATCTTCAGGAGCGAGTCCTCTGTCAGCAGCCGACTGGGTTCGTTGACCCTCAGCGGCCGGATGATGTTTGTCTGTTGTCCCGGTCCTTATATGGCCTCAAACAGGCTCTGCGCGCTTGGTACCAGCGCATCGCCGGATTCCTTGGTCTTCTTGGGTTTCGCAGCACTACATCTGACACATCCCTGTTCGTGCTGCATCGGGCTGATCATGTGGCTATGCTTCTACTCTATGTTGATGATATTGTCATCACTGCCTCCCGCACGGATCTTCTTCGCGACATCATTGGTCGCCTCGGTTCTGAGTTTCGACTGAAGGATCTCGGCGCATTGCACTTCTTCCTCGGCATTAATGTGCGACGTGATGACACTGGGTTCTTTCTGCATCAGGGACAATATGCTCTTGATCTTCTGGACCGTGGCGGCATGACTGACTGCAAACCAGCCGCCACACCTGCTGAGGCCAAGCCGAAGCTCTCAGCCTCCGCCGGCCAGCCTGCCACCGACGCTGCTCTTTATCGCAGTATTGTGGGCGCCCTTCAGTACCTCACGCTCACCAGACCAGACATTCAGTTCGCAGTCCAGCAAGTTTGCTTGCATATGCACTCGCCTCGTGATGTCCACTGGTCTTTGGTCAAGCGCATTCTTCGGTATATTCGTGGCACTCCGACCTACGGTCTTCGTCTTCGTGCATCCGCCTCGACTGAGCTCCTCGCTTATACTGACGCGGATTGGGCTGGCTGTCCAGACACTCGTCGCTCCACGTCTGGATATTGTGTCTTCTTCGGTGACTCCTTGGTCTCTTGGTCCTCTAAACGGCAGCCCACTGTTTCCCGTTCGAGTGCTGAGGCTGAGTACCGTGCTGTCGCCAATGTTGTTGCGGAGACTTGTTGGCTTCGTCATCTTCTTGGTGAGCTTCGGATTTCTCTTCCGAAGGCTACTGTGGTCTTCTGTGATAACGTATCGGCCACCTATCTCGCGGCTAATCTGGTGCAGCACAAGCGCACTAAACACATCGAGCTCGATGTTCACTTTGTCCGCGAGAAGGTTCAGTTGGGTCAGCTCCGTGTACTTCATGTACCGACCACCCAACAGTTTGCCGATATCATGACCAAGGGATTGCCTACCGCTGCATTCCAGGAGTTCCGTTCCAGTCTTTGCATCGCCGACGCCGACGCCGACGCCGACGCTTCGACTGCG
>NC_041383.1:603522766-603558631 GCF_002162155.2 Triticum dicoccoides
GTGATATCCTTGTATTTATTTCCGACTGATTCTCCTCTTATCTCTAGCCTTGTATAGATTGATCTCTAGAGATATTGTAGAGTTAGTTGGCTTGTCACGCAAGACACCTCTTGTATATAATGTAACTGACTCCGATGGAATACAATTGAGTTGCATCCTATAGTCTTCTACAACGATCAAATTAAGGGTATGCTGATCACCTAAGCTGGAGTTTTTGTTAACAATATCTTGTGGTTTTGCATGTCGACTGGGCTAGGACTATTTCTTTTTAATTTTGTAACAGGGTCATGCAAATCTACTCAGAGTTGTTCTTTCTGATCGTGCGTGGCATGAATCCTTAATATGATTGCTGTTGAAGTTCATCAATGTAAGCTTTACACGCGTGATTATTTGTAGCCTGCTAAGCGTGTCAGCCTAGGATCCATGTAGTGATGGAATTCTTTCCTTTTGGAACACATGTAGTGATGGAGTTGTATGTAAGCATTTGCTACAGCTCATGCGAGTGAGATTTCAAAAATCACGGTTGAGTTTCAACCATGCACGTGATATTGAATATTTGAGCAATTTTTCATTAAGTTTAATCAAGAAAAATGGTAGATAAAACATAGCAAAGTGGTGTAAGTAGTGATGCAATTAGGTACATAATAGGCAAATATTATATCCACATTGGTAGATAAAAGCTATAGACTGGACGCAAATCATAAGAGAAGAGAGAAGACGACACACGGTGCAGTGGAAGAAGATGTAGGTGCACTGTTCGTCATGTCGCCGAGGGGGTAGTTGGCGTCGGGGAAGAAGTCATCGTCCGGAAAGTCATCGTGCTCAGTCATGCTGGAGGAAGATCCAACGGTCATGCTAGATCTCTCCCCAAAAAACCATTTGCCTCGATTCGTCTTTCAACTTCTTTTTCTCTTGTGACAAAAATTAAGGCAGCGCGCACACGTTGCATAGGTCCTAGTGCGGCTCGATCACGAAACACGACGCGTGTGCGAGGCCAGGCTAACCACGGAGGAGGAGTGAACGTGTATGTGCTCTGTTCTCAAGCTCTTTTTTTTGAAACAAAACATGCACTTTATTGATTGGAAATAATGGTTACATCGTCTATAAGAAGAGGTACAATATTCTCCATAGGCTCCTCAAACCAATCTCTAGTTACAGAAACTTTCGCTATCCTAGCAAGTTCATGAGCAACCTTATTAGCTATCCTATTACAATGTTTAAATCTAGTCAACGAAAAATCACATGCCATGAAGTAGCAATCCTCGAAGACTGCCCCGCAACTCCCGCCGATTGTCCTCCATTTTTCATTGTGTCAATGACTTCCATATTATCAGAGTTGATAATAAGACGATTGCATCCCGCCTTTTGTGCAAGAATTAAACCAAACCCCAGAGCCATCGCTTCTGCTGTTAGTACATCAGCACACCAATCGATCTTCCCATTTCCGCCAACAATGAATTTTCCTTTGTCATCTCTGAGTACAGCACCTACCGTGCCCCTGAGCAGATCATGGTCAAAAGAAGCATCAACATTTAGTTTAACAAAACCCATAGGAGGTCGGCTCCATCCTTCTTTTCTACTAGACACACTAGGGGAGTGGGCATTCACATAGTTTGCCATTATAGCACGAACCCCCATCGAAATCTGGTTCACATCTTGAGACTTCCCTTCATGAACCAACATGCGTCTCTCCCACCATAAATACCAAGCGGTTATCGCGATTAATTCACTTGCATTCTGGCATCCTAATACAGATAGTTCTTGGTGCGGCATAAGAAGTAAGAATTCAAGGACCGCCTCACCCGCACGATCAATAACACAAGCTTTCTTAATTACCTCGTACATCCCCAGCTTACCCCAAACCTCTTTTGCCTTCTCACACAAAAACAAGATGTGTTTTGTATCTTCTTGCCCATTTGAGCATGATGGACAAAGGGGCGAAACTTTCATATGTCTATTGGCAAGTGTAACACGACACGGTAGAGTTCCATGCAACGTTCGCCAGATAAATATTTTTACCTTTGCCGAACACGATAATTTCCAAATCTTCCCCCAAATAGGATTGACATTGGTACGACCCATACCATTAGTATATTGCAATTTCCTCCTGTGTTGTTGGTTCCATTCCACCGAATAAGCTGATCGAACAGTGAATACACCATCTTTTGTATAGCTCCAGACAATGAAATCCGACATATTATGCATAGTAAGGGGAATCGCGAGGACCCTTTGCACATCAATTGGCCACAAAGTTTGTCTCACCAAATCTTCATCCCAAGAATTCATGATTGGATCAATAAGATCAGCCACCTTTGACAGAAATTGCCCACCTCTCAGAGTAATAATTTTCCTACTCGCACAATTCGGAATCCATGCATCTCTCCAAATATCAATGTTTTGTCCATTTCCAACTCGCCAGATATAACAATTTCTCAAAGAGTTCACTCCCGTCATAATGCTTTGCCAAGTAAACGAAGATCCCTTCTTTAACCTTGCGTTCATCAAATCTCCCTCGGGGAAATATTTAACTCTCAATATGGTTGCACATAAAGATTCGGAATTATCAAGAAGACGCCACGCTTGTTCTCAAGCTCTTAGTTGTGTGTAGAACAACCCACCTTATAAGTTTTTATCCCACGCACTCCACTAGCGTCATGGAATTAAACTGCACACAACCCCTTGTCATCCATAAATAATGGGCTACATGAACCTCCAAGATTTTCCTAGGAATTATTAGGTAAAATAAATGGGCTAAAATCCAATAATTCCAACATGTGATTTCTTCACAATTTGTGTTCACTGAAGCGGAGGCGATAGATATGGGAATAGTTTTTTTTTCGTGCAGAGATTAGGTTTGGATGTACAGGGCAGTGGCGTCAGATAAAGTCACGCCCCCCGGTAGGATTGCTAGGGACACGGACAAGATGGGTGGTGATGGTGGTTGGGTTAGGATGGGACTATATGGTGACGTGGTAGCGTTGGTCTTGGCCAATTGAAACACAATGAGTTTAGGGAAGTTGGATGTCAAGTCACCAAGGAAGGGGAAGATGGCGGTTGAAAAGAGGTGTCAGCTTCTAGAATTAGAAACATAAGAGGGGGAGAGGGGAAGATGAGCTCAAAATTTTGATTGTTGTTTCACAGAGATACAAGCAACTATGCAATACTATGGTGTGGAGAAATCTATTAGACAGTATGGTAGAATATGACATTTCAGTTGGCTCCAAAAGCCAAAGCCCATTGATGGCGGGTAATCATTGTCAAGGAAAAGTTGTAATAACATATTCATATGTCGTGTATACATACATGGGGTTGTATATGTCTGTATCTAAAATGGGCCGTAGAACCATACCTGGATAACCAACACTTACAGGCATGCCGCCCTAGTTTCCTAGAAGGAAGCCACAACCTTGCTGAACACGGAGCAGTCTGAATCGTCGAGCACCTAGAATACCACAAGGAAGGCCAAGGAGAGCAACATAGGCCCTCTATAGGGTACCCGATGACACGAGGGAGGAGAGAAAGATTGATGGAAGTTGAAGCTTAGTTGCCCTAGCTGATCCATCTATGACATCTTGTTGAGATCGTCCATCTTGAACTAGAAGACTTGCCTCCCAACTCGCCGAGACCATCCTTATAACCCTGATGTGTATTCTATCCCGATATTAATCTCTATTTCCTAAGATAGTGTAATGTTTCCTATTTTGGTCATTCTTTGTCCATCGGTTCGTACATCGTCCACTCCTTCGCTGTTTTTTGTTCCATCGTCGTCGCACACGCAGCTGTGAAAAAACAAAAATAACACGTGCACAAACCACCAGAGAATAACACGCCAAACGTTATCCCCCTCAATCACAAACTCTCAATATGTGTTCCCACTCACTGTCGTGCCACCTCCTTGATCTTTGTGCGCCCCTTCCTCTGCCCACTGGCGCTCCACCTACTCCCACCCACAAGAGGTGCTCCCTACAATCCTTTCTCGTGCTCTAGCCAACATGCCACCCCCCTGCACGCGATCCGTCTCCAAGGAGGGCTGCCGCCACATATGTATGGCACAATCCTGTTGATCCAATGGTATCGTGTCCTTCTTCTGCGTGCTCCTCGCTGTAATTATCCCCTATATTTTTACATGGTTCCATAACAATCACTGCTTTATTCCATATCAACAATAGTTGCTAGGTATGTTGCTTGTCCTTTTTTGTTGTCCCCTCTACGTTTTCTGGACAGATAGATGGTACGATAGAGATTCACCTTGGAGGTGGTGCTCAGGAAGGTTGACGCCACCAAGAACCATAATCTCATGCAGGCCCACTATGTCATGGGTCGCTGCTTGTTCCCGCATGAGTTGTTGGGATTCTCCCAAGTGTAAGGAAGCAGAACATAAGTAAGTATTTCCCTCAGTTAGAGAACTACGATTATCAATCTAGTAGGAGATTCTCCAAGTGAATAAAGTAAGCACCACCTGCACACAAAACACAAAATAACTTGTCCCCAACACAGCAAGAGGGTTGTCAAGCCCCTTGTCTTGGTAGTCACAAGATTAAACATAATAGATAGAGATAATTGGTAGAAAAATAAAAAAAGGCAGCAAGGAAAATATTTGTTTTTAGTAAAGGAGAATAGACCCAAGGGGCCATAGTTTCCCTAGTGACATCTCTCTCTCTCTCTCCCTCTCTCTCATTCAAGCAAGCGGCATGGTAAAAAATTACAGTTGGGCACCGATTCATATTGCAATATTTATGACTACGATCATTCATTTACAATCTCATATAAGGGGTGGGAGATTATTAATAAGAACACCATCCGTCCTATTATTGAAACTAAACTTCGTTATCCCGTGCGCCCCTACCCCTTTCCTTTGTGGTCGGCCACCACCTCTACATTTGAATGACAAAATGAAAAAGATGCCCAATAATTTTTCACAAAACAAGCATAGACTAAGATGGATTCCTTCTCCTTGCCAAAAATCAAATAACCTCTTAAGTGTTAAGCTCTCTAGAAAATGAAGATGGTTTTCTCAGGCTGCGGCGACTTCATCTAATCTAGCAGAATAAGCAACTAGTCCGGCCCCGTATACTTGAAGACATCTTCCCCAGGAATATTCCAGTTGTCTCTCATAGCTATATGTAGAGCCCTCGCCTTAGGGCAAGTCACTAGAGCATGAAAGGTGATCCCTCTTCCACACCGCAAATAGAACACATACTTGAAGAACATTGATGGTGTGTAACTTTGTTAACCCTACCAAGTCAACGATGCCGACTGCAGAAATATGTTATCAAGAATATGGCATTGAGGGTAATACTTTGCCTTCACCAACTTTGCCATAACGAGTCCGGAATAAGACCACCAAGCCTGCTTTGCAAGAAGCACTTGATTAATAACCTAAGATCACGGAAATCCTTACTGTCCTTGCGTTTTGGTTCGGTAAGTTTGTCGCAAGCCAGCCAATGAGTTTTCCTCATTAAAATGTAATTCTCGTAAGTTTTGATCACGGAAATTCCTGTTTATTGGTTTCATATATGCCTCGGTTAATAACTTAAAATGAAGTTCAATCTTCTCTAACCTGTTTTCTAGTCATTCGACTACAGCCGAGGCAAATTTTCTGTGTTTTTTCTATGCAATGTTGTCCTATCCAAACAATGATTCATGTAGTGTTCTGTGTTGTACAACTTGCATTCTCAAACCTTGATACATGCACACACACAAAAAATTGCATTCTCGTCGTTTATCGGTCGTCATGCAAAGTCCAGGCCAAGTTGCGCACGTACATCCCCTCTTGCTTTACCACTTGTAAAATCAAATTCTTGCGATCACGATCTATGTCTGTCCGTACTAGGCGAGACCTGAGACCAGATCAAAGTCACCAAGTAGGCAAGTACGCAACCTGCAGGCTGCTGTGAGCTGATTGGCTCCTAAAAAAGCATATGTCGGTAGTACACTGTCACAAGCACGCAGCGGGATGGCGTCTTGACCTGGCCATGCGCTGATCGATGGTTAGGCACGCTCCAGCACAAACTGCAGATCCTGCGTCTCCCCTGCAACACGTTCCCAGAAGAAAACAGGGCCACGACGAAGAAACCAGTGAAGCAGGGCTGCTTGCCGGTGCGAAGACGGAGCGGCCGCTGATTTTCCAGCGACCGTGATAAATGGATAGAGACTTGCATGCCATATGTGTTAGGCTCGTCACCCCGTGACATACGCTGGTCTCTGACCGTTATATCACGGAGAGCGCGACCCCCCGTTGTCCGGACGTCCCCAGCCACAACGTGCTGCTACAGAGCACCGTGTAGTTTGGGCATTTCCCGCGCTGCCCGGCATCTCATTACAGAGAGAAAAAAGGAATTACTCAGCGGCGGAACTCATTTTTTTCTTCTTCCCCGTCATGCATGCATCGCATGGTGTTGGTCAGGCACAGAGTGTATCTCTATTACCGGCTTCTTTGGATCACAGGATTTGCAAAACAAAAGAATAGGAAAAATGGAGCGGCATTCGATCATCTATTTCGGCAGGGCACCATGGGTACTGTTCGCTGTTTCAATGAAAAACTTCAATATATTCTGGTAACGAAAGAAAGGGACCAGTGGTTTAGAGCATCTCTAAATGATCATTTGTACTAATGTTTTAGAGGAGTAAAATTTCTGTTTTTTTCTAAATCACACCTAACCAATTACTCATAAGTTTTAGAGAAGTAGTACAATTTTTAGTCAAGCCATCTCTCGATTCCTAAATATACTCGGGCGCACCCGGCTGGAGTAAAAAAATTATTCCCTCCGAAAGGCGCTCGGAGGCAGGGCTAGGCGGACTTGCCATGCCACATGATGATGCACCCACAGTTTTTTTTTTTGCGGGTAAATGATGCACCCACAGTTGTGGCGTTGTAGAGGCACCGAGTGCACCAACTATGTTTTCTACGATTGTACTGGACTCGAAGCTGACAAACCCATGACCAGCTGATATTATTACTTGTCTCAAAAAAAAAAAGCTGATATTATTACTGTCGACACCGTCGACGTCAACGCGTTTTAATTCACTCTTCCCGGTTTACAATAGTCTAGCCCGTAAGGACTAGTATTATAAGTTAGAGCATCTATAACCGGACCCTTCAAACCTATCTCAAACGTCCGGGCAGACCGCCTCATCACGATTTTTTGAATCAGACGGGCCTCTCAAACGGCCCTCAAACGTCCGGGCTGACCGGTGTTTCTCATATACAACCCAAATATGAGGCGGACATGGGACGCCCGGGCACGCCCGCCACGTCGGACTCGGCCCACGCTGACCCACTGCTACGTCTTGAGTCTGCGTTGGTTTTCCTTGAAGAGAAAAGAGTGATGCAGCAAAGTAGCGTAGGTATTTCCCTCGGTTTTTGAGAACCAAGGTATCAATCCAGTAGGAGGCTCCTTAAAATTCTCACACACCTACACAAACAAACAAGAACCTCGCAACCAACGCAATAAAGGGGTTGTCAATCCCTTCACGGCCACTTGCTAAAGTGATATCTGATAGAGATAATATGATAAGATAAATATTTTTGGTATTTTTATGATATAAATTGAAAAGTAAAAGATGTAAATAAAAGTAGATAGAAAACTTATATGATAAAAGATAGACCCGGGGGGCCATAGGTTCCACTAGTGGCTTCTCTCAAGATAGCATAAGTATTACGGTGGGTGAACGAATTACTGTCGAGCAATTGATAGAAAAGCGCATAGTTATGAGATTATCTAGGCATGATCATGTATATAGGCATCACGTCCGTGACAAGTAGATCGAAACGATTCTGCATCTACTACTATTACTCCACACATCGACCGACTCATGCCTGCATCTAGAGTATTAAGTTCATAAGAACAGAGTACCGCATTAAGAAAGATGACATGATGTAGAGGGATAAACTCATGAAATATGATATAAATCCCATCTTTTTATCCTTGATGGCAACAATACAATATGTGCCTTGCTGCCCCTGCTGTCACTGGGAAAGGACACCGCAAGATTGAACCCAAAGCTAAGCACTTCTCCCATTGCAAGAAAGATCAATCTAGTAGGCCAAACCAAACTGATAATTCAAAGAGACTTGCAATGATAACTTAATCACACATAAAAGAATTCAGAGGAGATTCAAATATTTCTCGTAGATAAACTTGATCATAAAACCACAATTCATCGGATCTCGACAAACACACCGCAAAAAGAGTTACATCAAATAGATCTCCAAGAAGATCGAGGAGAACTTTGTATTAAGATTCAAAGAGAGAGAAGCAGCCATCTAGCTAATAACTATGTATAACGCCCTCGATGCGGCTATATCTCCCACGTGTCGAAGCACGACTTAGAGGCATAACCGCATTGAAAGCAATGTCGCAAGTGAGGTAATCTTCACACAACCCATGTAATACATAAGGGAAAGAGATACATAGTTGGCTTACAATCGCCACTTCACACAATTACATGAATAAAGCATTACATCATCCAGATACAATCAAGGTCCGACTACGGAACCAAAATAAAAGAAGAACCCCAAATGCGACAAAGGTCCCCGATCGACCCCAACTGGGCTCCACTACTGATCAACCAGAACGAAACAACACAAATGGCAAGATCTTCATCGAGCTCCTCCTTGAGCTTGGTTGCGTCACCTGTTCGGTAACATAGGCACCTGCAAACTGGTTTTGGAAGTATCTGTGAGCCACGGGGACTCAGCAATCTCGCACCCGCGAGATCAAGACTATTTAAGCTTATAGGAAGGATGGAGTAATGAGGTGGAGCTGCAGCAAGCGACTAGCATATATGGTGGCTACAATCGCAAAAGAGAGCGATAAGAGAGGGCAAAGCACGGTCGATAAAAGTATGATCAAGAAGTGATCCTATAGCAACCTACGTCAAGCATAATTCCAACACCGTGTTCACTTCCCGGACTCCGCCGAGAAGAGACCATCACGGTTACACACGCGGTTGATGTATTTTAAATAAGGTCAACTTCGGGTTTTCTACAACCGGACGTTAACAAATTCCCATCTGCCCATAACCGCGGGCACGGCTTTCGAAAGTTCAAATCCCTGCAGGGGTGTCCCAACTTAGCCCATAACAAGCTCTCACGGTCAACGAAGGAATAGACCTCCACCCGAGACATTCCGATCAGACTCGGTATCCCGGTACAACAAGACATTTCGACAGGGTAAAACTAAACCAGCAACACCACCCGAATGTGCCGACAAATCCCGATAGGAGCTGCACATATCTCTTTCTCAGAGCACACTCAGATGAGCGCTCCATACAACTAAAACCAAACCTCGAGTTTCCCCGAGGGGGCGCTGCACAGGACTCTAGTTCGGACCAACACTCAGAGGAGCACTGGCCCCGGGGGGGGGGGTTAAAAAATGATGACCCTTGAGTCTGCAGAACCCAAGGGAAAGAAAAGGCTAGGTGGCAAATGGTAAAACCAATGTTGGGCATTGCTGGAGAAGCTTTACTTAAGGCGAACTGTCAAGGGGTTCCCATTATAGCCCAACCGCGTAAGGAACGCAAAATCCGGGAACATAACACCGATATGACGGAAACTAGGGTGGCAAGAGTGGAACAAAACACCAGGCATAAGGCCGAGCCTTCCACCCTTTACCAAGTATATAGATGCATTAATTAAATAAGATATATTGTGATATCCCAACAAGTAAACATGTTCCAACAAGGAACAACATCTCCATGTTCCAACAAGGAACAAACTTCAATCTTCACCTGCAACTAACAATGCTATAAGAGGGGCTGAGCAAAGCGGTAACATAGCCAATCAACGGTTTGCTAGGACATGGTGGGTTAGAGGTTTGACATGGCAATTTGGGAGGCTGACAAGCAAATGGTAGGCATCGTAGCATTGGCATAGCAAAAGAGCGAGCAAACTAGCATAGCAAAGATAGTAGTGATTTCGAGGGTATGATCATCTTGCCTGAGATCCCGCAAGGAAGAAGAAAGAGTCCATGAAGAAGACAAACGGACGAAGTCGAACGAATCCTCACAACTCCGGAACGAAACCGAAGCTAACGAGAGAAGCAACCCGGAAAGAAACAAACAACATAGTAAACAAACATCACATAAACATGGCATGATGCACAAACAAGTATGATGCATGTCCGGTTTAAATATGCATGGCATGGGAAAGTGCACAAACAATCCTACAAATTAAGTGGAGCTCAATATGCAACGAGTTGCATATTGACGAAACACCACATCAATTATTTAGTTATCTCTCGTTTAAGCTACCCAACAATATTAACTGTTGTTAAACATGGCAAGAGGTGAAGCATAATATAAACTATACCATCTAAACAATTTAAATGGGGCCGGATATAAAAACAACAAATCCGGTAAATCCCCATATGCATTTAGCAATTTAATGCAACAACAAGTTTAAACATTTTAAATGTTGTTATCATGATGCGGATGACATATACAAGTTTTATGCAATTTTATGAAAATGTTGACATGAGCATGTTATGAAGCATTTGGTCACCATGGCGGAACAAAAAGGGTGCCACGGCGGCGAAACAAAAATGGTGCCACGGCAACATTCCGGTCCCGGTAACTCATGGAGATACCGGTGCAAAAGGAGGCGTGCGGATGTGCGCAACATGCTAGAGATGGTGGGGTGCTCCCGACTACCGGGTTCCCATGGGTTAGTGGCATGGAAAACGAGTGACAATTCGAACACGGTGCAAACGGTGCATCTCATACATGCAAGGGCATCTCATCGCGGTCGTCGTCTCGGGGTTATACCTTTGAAGCGTGCATTCGGGGCGGAACGCGTTTCGTAGAGGAAGTAGTCGTTCACGGGCCGTAGTGGAGGTAGTCGTTCACGGGTCGTCGTGGGAAGTAGTCGTACACGACGTAGTGGAAGTCGTGGTACACGTTCGGAGAGGAACTTGACGCCCACGGGGTCGACGGTAGAGGTACTTGACGCATCATGTAGTCGAACTTGGCATATCCGAAGGGGTACTTGACGAAATCCACATCCAATGTAGTCGTGCACGTCGTAGTCGGACTTGACAAAAATCACACCGGCGGTAGTGATACACATCTCGTAGACATCCAGGGTCATCGTAGAGGTACTCGTCGTCCACGAAACTAGCAGTGGAGCACACCTGCCTCGGGTTTTGATCTTCAGGAGCCGCGGCGACTGCAGGTACATGGGGAGGCTACACCGGGGCCCAACGCAACAGGCGGGCAACGGCAACGAAGCACCAGAGATGGCAGCAGTGCCATCGAGGGTGCCAGGAGGTGGAGCTCAAGCAGAGGAGGCTCGGGGTAGCGTGGTGGTGTGGTAAAACAGCAGCAGGAGGATCTGCGGGGAGGGAGAAGGCGGAGGATGGAGGTCCGGTGAGGCAGCGGAGGGATGGTGGCGCGCGAGAAGAGCAACGGCAGGATGCGGCGAGGAGGAGGCCGCAGGTGAGGGAGGAGGTTGGGCACGCGGCGCATGGTGGTGGAGGCGAGATCCGGGCGCGGGGTTCCGTTCCCGGCGCCGGAATGGAGGGGGGGCGCACCGGCGAGGAGAGGACGGCGGCTTGACGCGGCTCCGGCGACGGGGCGTGATGCAGGGGACTCGGGCAGGGGGTTGAAGAAGACGACGCGAGGCAGGGGCGCCGGAGTTGGGCTCCAGTTACGGCGCAGGAGGCCCGACGCGGCGCTCGGAGGAGAGGGGCGGCACGCGGCCATGGCAGGGAGGAGATGGTTGCGGGCGCACGAGGAGAAGGGAGGAAGAGCATCTCAGGCGCTCGGGGTCGAGCTCGCACGCGAGGCCCTCCGGCTCGAGGAGCTGGGGAATCGGGCGCGGGGACTCCTCCCTGGTGTGTTGCATGTGTGGTGACGGCGCGAGGGAGGAGACGAGGGAGAGTGGGGATCGGGCAGGGGGTTCGGGCTAGGGTTAGGAGGGATTGGTGGGGGCGGCTGGGCCTTGGCCTTGGGCCGGCGCGGGAGGATGGGAGGCCCAGGCTGCTGGGCTCCTTCTCTCTCTCTCTCTTTAGCAGAAAAAAAGAGAGAGCAATTCAAAAGAATTAAAAGAAAGGCCAAGAACAAGAATAAAATGGTGGGACATATTTGTAAGGCTTTACGGAATATTTCCAACCCAACAAAAAATGGTTCCAACAAAATAGGAGAAGTTAAATCTAAAATTATTTAACTTGCATCGAAGGAGTTTGAATGGAGTCTAGACTTTAGGAGTAGTAAAAAATGTTGAGATATTTGGTGGAGCTCCGGAAGATGATGAAAGAATAAATGGCAAAGTTGGAGATCAAGAATTAAGACAACAGAAGCATTGGGATTTTTCAAGTGTGTTATGGTGAACTCCAAAAATGGAATATTTTATAATATAGCTCCCTAAATATCGGGAGGGTATGTTATAAAGAGAAGTCACCATGTGAGTTCCCTCGGTTTAAATAGATCAAAAGATCTATGCAATTTATTTAGTTGAGTTTAAAAAAATAAATGGCATGATGACATGATGCGATGCAAAAATAAAAGAGCAAGCACAAAAGAAACACACGGCGAAACTCGGAATAGCTGGAAGTCTTCTGGATCGTCGGTCTCGGGGCGTCACAACACTCCACCACTACGAGAGGATCTCGTCCCGAGATCTAGAATGGCACCGGAGAGAAAACGGAAGAGACAGAGAAGAGGTAAAACTAAGTTGCTTCTTTGACAAACGAGTGAAACCACAAACCTTGAAAAAGGTTAGGCCGTTTCGAGAAAAGAATACAACGGAGATGAACGAAGTTGAAAACACTCCGTTAGAAAAGAGGGATAAAGAGCATTGCGAAAAACCTTGAGGTTGAAAGGCAAGATATATATTGAAACCACTCCGGTTAAGACAAGAGAGAGAAGGAATAAGACTTATATAATTTGGACAGCACTCCGGTTGAGAAGGGATGCAAAAATTGATAAGATGAGAGCTCGAAAGAAAAACACGACACTCCGGTTGAATGGATAAGAAAAGAAAATAATACTATCATGACAAAACAAGAGGATGGGTAGAAGAGAGCAACATCACAATGCCTCCGGAACAAAATAATAGAAGATAGATAATTGAGATAGGGGAATGGAGAAGAAAAAAACCAACTTCTGCCACAAAAGAGCTTGACAAGGCATCTTTAGGAGAAGGGTTGAACGGGGTTGTTGGGAAAAACCAACAACGAAACGAATAAGCTTGTAGTGGCTTATGGAAAACATCTCAAAATTATGAGGTGACAACCGGCCACTAACGGAAACGATTGCTAGTTTTTGATCGACGAAGAGATGAACACTTCTTCCACCAAGATGATAAAGAGATAACTTGGATCATTGGCAAGCAGCACAAATAGCAACATTCCAATGGAAGGCTTTTAGGTGAAATATGACACAAGATAACTCCAAAGAAGAGATTGATGGATTTAAAATATCTCATTCTTGATAACTTGTGACTCACGAAGCAACGAAGGGGAATTATCAAGAAGGACATAATACCACCTCCAAAGATACGGTAGAAAGAAATTGCACTCTGGATAGCAAGATGAAGAATGCTTGAGGTTCTTAGAAAAGAATCTCGATGAACACTTCGAGAAGAAATATAAATCCTTGATGAACCATCATGTAGAACTCCCATGAAGAACTCCGGTAACAAAAAGATGATCAAAACGAAATGAAGGAGAAGTTGAAAACACAAGTTGAACCCTTGCAATGGTTAGATAGATCTTTGGAATGATAATTAGAGCTTGGAACTCCGGGAAAGAAAAGATGAGCAACTCGACTGAGAATGTGATACGATGAACCACTCCGGAAAAGAAATTGAATAAACTTGATGAAACAAGAATAAGAATTATGTTATGTGTATACTTCACCAATTTAATTGATGACAAGCAACTGGATTTGGCACACAACTTATTCTCGTAGCAAGGATAGCGCAAACTTGAGAAGGTCTTCAACGAACCACCGGTAGAATTGAAATAACAAATGGATCGATACAATAACAAAGGAAGAGAAATCTTGAACGAAGCACCGGTAAGATTGGAGAATGATAACTGAAAGCTGAGAATGAATAAACATGATAACTCATTCTTACGTCAAACTTGGAGAAGAATTTAGGATAGCTCTGGGAAAATAGAAGAGTCAGGTAAGATCCTGGGAAAAGACCTGTGGGTTAGGGCCCACTCAAAAGAACACCGTTGAAAAGATTTAAAAGAGATGTTGCACCGGTTGAATTAAATGACTTGAATGAGATACCAATCTCGAAAGAGCTTGAACGAATGCAGAGTGGAAACACGAATCTTCGAGATATCTTGAGCACTCCGGAACAATTTAATAGCGAGAGATGGATGATTAAGAGGTGCACCGGCATAAGAAAAGCATTGGAAAAAAAAGAAAAGGAGTATGCTTAATACCAAAGCTTGAATTAAATCCACCGGAGAAGAAAAGAACGAGGAATGACGAACTTGAAGCTCCGTTAGAATATACGTGAGAATCACCGGATAAGAATATTGACGGGAAAAGAATGGAGAGATTTCCACCAATAAAATGGATACTTGAATAAGAATCTGGGTCCTTGGAGAAAAACAAAGGGAGGGAGGGTGGGAAAAACAAAGGCAGAGATGGATGACACAAACAACGTTGAGAAGAACTGATACTTGATCTTGTGAATGTTGAAATGATCGGAACCACTTGGAGAGAAAACACGCCGGTTGAAAAGGATTAACATAACAACATCAATGATCATGAAGGATTGGTATTTACATCGGAGTATGAGAACACCATTTAAGAAAGGTATGGAATCAACACTTGACACTGAAGCAACTCGAATACCACAACTCAAAACAAAAACAAAGGGTTGGCTTGCAGAATAAGCCGGAGCAAACATATGATAGAGATTTCGTCCGAAGTTTTCGTGGTGGGGCCTACACGGGCTCGATCGTACAACACCATCATGTATAAGGCAGTGCACATGACATATGAAGTGTCCCTGAACCAGCATAGCCAAGGGTTCTTTAAGACACAACGAGACCATTGTAAAAACGACCGTGAATAGGCGGACCACTAGACGTCGAACCCCAATTTCAAATCATACATCTGTCGGAAAGATATCCTAAGAGCTACTTGAATACCCACCTATGAAACTCCCGAAATTTTCCGGTTATGCAATCAGGTGTTGGGGATACAGGGGAAGCATAATATCTCACCCAAAACTAGCAAATCCTACATCCAGCTGTATCCATCCTTCAACACATAACCAAGAAACCTTCGGAAATCATCTACCTCAACCTTCGAAAAGCATCCATTATACAAGTTATGGCAATACTCCCGAACTCCCGCCCCAGTGCTGGGTGGCGTCGAGGTTATCTCACCAACGAACTGCATAAAAGAGATTTTCGATGTCGGCGTACTAAACTCAGGTATTCCAGAACTGCAACGATAAAATTATGACGACAACACCTCAGAGCTCAACTCCCCGAGACACTTCCACAAAACCCCTGACAGGAGGCACCAAGACAATGTTCTCATCATAAAACCATCGGAACGATTCCAAGATACCCGCGTGATCCTAAAAAAATTTTAGTGAAATTTGAGAAGAGAAGAGTCAAAACTCTACGTCAGGATGCCTTACCAGAGCGATGAAGAGACTGGGGAGTAAAAATAATTCCTAACTCTCCGATATATATAATCCTAAATAACTCAAAATATTTTTCTAGACACAACTCGGCCGCTAAAAACGATCAAGCAGTGGGGCTCCTAAGGTCGGGGAAGGCTCTGATACCAACTTATAACGCCCTCGATGCGGCTATATCTCCCACGTGTCGAAGCACGACTTAGAGGCATAACCGCATTGAAAGCAATGTCGCAAGTGAGGTAATCTTCACACAACCCATGTAATACATAAGGGAAAGAGATACATAGTTGGCTTACAATCGCCACTTCACACAATTACATGAATAAAGCATTACATCATCCAGATACAATCAAGGTCCGACTACGGAACCAAAATAAAAGAAGAACCCCAAATGCGACAAAGGTCCCCGATCGACCCCAACTGGGCTCCACTACTGATCAACCAGAACGAAACAACACAAATGGCAAGATCTTCATCGAGCTCCTCCTTGAGCTTGGTTGCGTCACCTGTTCGGTAACATAGGCACCTGCAAACTGGTTTTGGAAGTATCTGTGAGCCACGGGGACTCAACAATCTCGCACCCGCGAGATCAAGACTATTTAAGCTTATAGGAAGGATGGAGTAATGAGGTGGAGCTGCAGCAAGCGACTAGCATATATGGTGGCTACAATCGCAAAAGAGAGCGAGAAGAGAGGGCAAAGCACGGTCGATAAAAGTATGATCAAGAAGTGATCCTATAGCAACCTACGTCAAGCATAACTCCAACACCGTGTTCACTTCCCGGACTCCGCCGAGAAGAGACCATCACGGTTACACACGCGGTTGATGTATTTTAAATAAGGTCAACTTCGGGTTTTCTACAACCGGACGTTAACAAATTCCCATCTGCCCATAACCGCGGGCACGGCTTTCAAAAGTTCAAATCCCTGCAGGGGTGTCCCAACTTAGCCCATAACAAGCTCTCACGGTCAACGAAGGAATAGACCTCCACCCGAGACATTCCGATCAGACTCGGTATCCCGGTACAACAAGACATTTCGATGGGGTAAAACTAAACCAGCAACACCGCCCGAATGTGCCGACAAATCCTGATAGGAGCTGCACATATCTCTTTCTCATGGCACACTCAGATGAGCGCTCCATACAACTAAAACCAAACCTCGAGTTTCCCCGAGGGGGCGCTGCACAGGACTCTAGTTCGGACCAACACTCAGAGGAGCACTGGCCCCGGGGGGGTTAAAAAATGATGACCCTTGAGTCTGCAGAACCCAAGGGAAAGAAAAGGCTAGGTGGCAAATGGTAAAACCAATGTTGGGCATTGCTGGAGAAGCTTTACTTAAGGCGAACTGTCAAGGGGTTCCCATTATAGCCCAACCGCGTAAGGAACGCAAAATCCGGGAACATAACACCGATATGACGGAAACTAGGGTGGCAAGAGTGGAACAAAACACCAGGCATAAGGCCGAGCCTTCCACCCTTTACCAAGTATATAGATGCATTAATTAAATAAGATATATTGTGATATCCCAACAAGTAAACATGTTCCAACAAGGAACAACATCTCCATGTTCCAACAAGGAACAAACTTCAATCTTCACCTGCAACTAACAACGCTATAAGAGGGGCTGAGCAAAGCGGTAACATAGCCAATCAACGGTTTGCTAGGACATGGTGGGTTAGAGGTTTGACATGGCAATTTGGGAGGCTGACAAGCAAATGGTAGGCATCATAGCATTGGCATAGCAAAAGAGCGAGCAAACTAGCATAGCAAAGATAGTAGTGATTTCGAGGGTATGATCATCTTGCCTGAGATCCCGCAAGGAAGAAGAAAGAGTCCATGAAGAAGACAAACGGACGAAGTCGAACGAATCCTCACAACTCCGGAACGAAACCGAAGCTAACGAGAGAAGCAACCCGGAAAGAAACAAACAACATAGTAAACAAACATCACATAAACATGGCATGATGCACAAACAAGTATGATGCATGTCCGGTTTAAATATGCATGGCATGGGAAAGTGCACAAACAATCCTACAAATTAAGTGGAGCTCAATATGCAACGAGTTGCATATTGACGAAACGCCACATCAATTATTTAGTTATCTCTCGTTTAAGCTACCCAACAATATTAATTGTTGTTAAACATGGCAAGAGGTGAAGCATAATATAAACTATACCATCTAAACAATTTAAATGGGGCCGGATATAAAAACAACAAATCCGGTAAATCCCCATATGCATTTAGCAATTTAATGCAACAACAAGTTTAAACATTTTAAATGTTGTTATCATGATGCGGATGACATATACAAGTTTTATGCAATTTTATGAAAATGTTGACATGAGCATGTTATGAAGCATTTGGTCACCATGGCGGAACAAAAAGGGTGCCACGGCGGCGAAACAAAAATGGTGCCACGGCAACATTCCGGTCCCGGTAACTCATGGAGATACCGGTGCAAAAGGAGGCGTGCGGATGTGCGTAACATGCTAGAGATGGTGGGGTGCTCCCGACTACCGGGTTCCCATGGGTTAGTGGCATGGAAAACGAGTGACAATTCGAACACGGTGCAAACGGTGCATCTCATACATGCAAGGGCATCTCATCGCGGTCGTCGTCTCGGGGTTATACCTTTGAAGCGTGCATTCGGGGCGGAACGCGTTTCGTAGAGGAAGTAGTCGTTCACGGGCCATAGTGGAGGTAGTCGTTCACGGGTCGTCGTGGGAAGTAGTCGTACACGACGTAGTGGAAGTCATGGTACACGTTCGGAGAGGAACTTGACGCCCATGGGGTCGACGGTAGAGGTACTTGACGCATCATGTAGTCGAACTTGGCATATCCGAAGGGGTACTTGACGAAATCCACATCCAATGTAGTCTTGCACGTCGTAGTCGGACTTGACAAAAATCACACCGGCGGTAGTGATACACATCTCGTAGACGTCCAGGGTCATCGTAGAGGTACTCGTCGTCCACGAAACTAGCAGTGGAGCACACCTGCCTCGGGTTTTGATCTTCAGGAGCCGCGGCGACTGCAGGTACATGGGGAGGCTACACCGGGGCCCAAGGCAACAGGCGGGCAACGACAACGAAGCACCAGAGATGGCAGTAGTGCCATCGAGGGTGCCAGGAGGTGGAGCTCAAGCAGAGGAGGCTCGGGGTAGCGTGGTGGTGTGGTAAAACAGCAGCAGGAGGATCTGCGGGGAGGGAGAAGGCGGAGGATGGAGGTCCGGTGAGGCAGCAGAGGGATGGTGGCGCGCGAGAAGAGCAACGGCAGGATGCGGCGAGGAGGAGGCCGCAGGTGAGGGAGGAGGTTGGGCACGCGGCGCATGGTGGTGGAGGCGAGATCTGGGCGCGGGGTTCCGTTCCCGGCGCCGGAATGGAGGGGGGGCGCACCGGCGAGGAGAGGACGGCGGCTTGACGCGGCTCCGGCGACGGGGCGTGATGCAGGGGACTCGGGCAGGGGGTTGAAGAAGACGACGCGAGGCAGGGGCGCCGGAGTTGGGCTCCAGTTATGGTGCAGGAGGCCCGACGCGACGCTCGAAGGAGAGGGGCGGCACGCGGCCATGGCAGGGAGGCGATGGTTGCGGGCGCACGAGGAGAAGGGAGGAAGAGCATCTCAGGCGCTCAGGGTCGAGCTCGCATGCGAGGCCCTCCGGCTCGAGGAGCTGGGGAATCGGGCGCGAGGACTCCTCCCTGGTGTGTTGCATGTGTGGTGACGGCGCGAGGGAGGAGACGAGGGAGAGTGGGGGATCGGGTAGGGGGGTTCGGGCTAGGGTTAGGAGGGATTGGTGGGGGCGGCTGGACCTTGGCCTTGGGCCGGCGCGGGAGGATGGGAGGCCCAGGCTGCTGGGCTCCTTCTCTCTCTCTCTTTAGCAGAAAAAAAATAGAGAGCAATTCAAAAGAATTAAAAGAAAGGCCAAGAACAAGAATAAAATGGTGGGACATATTTGTAAGGCTTTACGGAATATTTCCAACCCAACAAAAAATGGTTCCAACAAAATAGGAGAAGTTAAATCTAAAATTATTTAACTTGCATCGAAGGAGTTTGAATGGAGTCTAGACTTTAGGAGTAGTAAAAAATGTTGAGATATTTGGTGGAGCTCCGGAAGATGATGAAAGAATAAATGGCAAAGTTGGAGATCAAGAATTAAGACAACAGAAGCATTGGGATTTTTCAAGTGTGTTATGGTGAACTCCAAAAATGGAATATTTTATAATATAGCTCCCTAAATATTGGGAGGGTATGTTATAAAGAGAAGTCACCATGTGAGTTCCCTCGGTTTAAATAGATCAAAAGATCTATGCAATTTATTTAGTTGAGTTTAAAAAAATAAATGGCATGATGGCATGATGGCATGATGGCATGATGCGATGCAAAAATAAAAGAGCAAGCACAAAAGAAACACACGGCGAAACTCGGAATAGCTGGAAGTCTTCTGGATCGTCGGTCTCGGGGCGTCACACTATGGATCCGAAGGTCTATGGTAAACTACTCACAACTCATAGGAGAGGCCTTGGAGATGATGTAGAGGCCCTCCGTGGTCGATTCCCCCTCCGGTGGAGCACCGGCGAAGGCTCCAAGATGGGATCTCGCAGATACAGAAGGTTGCGGCGGTGGAATTAGGTTTTCGTGGTCGCTTTTGATGGTTTCAGGGTACGGGAGTATATATAGGAGGAAGAAGTAGGTCGGTGGACGCTCGAGGGGCCGAGGGTGGGGGGCGCGCCGGGCACCCTCGTGGCCACCTCGTTCGTTGCTTGACGTCCACTCCAAGTTTCCAGGTTTGCATTTCTTACAAAAAGATCGCTCCCGAAGGTTTCATCCCGTTTGGACTCCGTTTGATATTCCTTTTCTTCGAAACACTGAAATAAGCAAAAACCAGCAATTCGGGCTGGGCCTCTGGTTAGTATGTTAGTCCCAAAAATGATATAAAAGTGTAAAGTAAAGCCCATAAACATCCAAAATGGGTAATATAATAGCATGGAACAATCAAAAATTATAGATATGTTGGAGACGTATCAAGCATCCCCAAGCTTAATTCCTGCTCGTCCTCGAGTAGGTAAATGATAAAAACGGAATTTTTGATGTGGAATGCTACCTCGCATAATTCTCAATGTAATTTTTTTTATTGCGGCATGAATGTTCAGATCCAAATGATTCAAAATAAAAGTTCATATTGACATAATAAATAGTAATACTTCAAGCATACTAATAAAGCAATCATGTCTTCTCAAAATCACATGGCTAAAGAAAGTTATCCCTACAAAATCATATAGTCTGGATGTTGCTCTATCTTCATCACACAAAGTATTTAATCATGCACAACCCCGATGACAAGCCAAGAAATTGTTTCATACTTTAGTAATCTCAAACTTTTTCAATTTTCACGCAATACATGAGCGTGAGTCATGAACATAGCACTATGTGTGGAATAGAATGGTGGTTGTGGAGAAAAAAAAGGAGAAGATAGTCTCACATCAACTAGGCATATCAACGGACTATGGAGATGCCCATTAATAGATATCAATGTTAGTGAGTAGGGATTGCCATGCAACGGATGCACTAGAGCTATAAATGTCTGAAAGCTCAACAAAAGAAACTAAGTGGGTGTGCATCTAACTTGCTTGCTCACGAAGACCTAGGGCATTTTGAGGAAGCCCATCATTGGAATATACAAGCCAAGTTCTATAATGAAAAATTCCCACTAGTATATGAAAGTGACAACATAGGAGACTCTCTATCATGAAGATCATGGTGCTACTTTGAAGCACAAGTGTGGTAAAAAGGATAGTAGCATTGTCCCTTCTCTCTTTTTCTCTCATTTTTTATTTGGCCTTTCTCTTTTTCTTTTTTTATCTGGCCTTTCCCCTTTTTTTTTGTAAAGTCCGAAGTCCCATCCCGACTTGTGGAGGAATCATAGTCTCCATCATCCTTTCCTCACTTGGGACAATGCTCTAACAATGAAGATCGTCACACTTTTATTTACTTACAACTCAAGATTACAACTCGATACTTAGAACAAGATATGACTCTATATGAATGCCTCTGCCGGTGTACCGGGATATGCAATGAATCAAGAGTGACATGTATGGAATTATGAAGGTGGCTTTGCCACAAATACAATGTCAACTACATGATCATGCAAGAGCAATATGACAATGATGATGTGTGCCATAATAAACAGAACGGTGGAAAGTTGAAATGCAATATATCTCGGAATGGCTATAGGAATGCCATAATAGGTAGGTATGGTGGCTGTTTTGAGGAAGGTATATGATGGGTGTATGGTACCAGCGAAAGTTGCGCGGCACAAGAGAGGCTAGCATGGTGGAAGGTGAGAGTGCGTATAATCCATGGACTCAACATTAGTCATAAAGAACTCATATACTTATTGCAAAAATCTACAAGTCATTGAAAACAAAGTACTACGCGCATGCTCCTAGGGGGATAGATTGGTAGGAAAAGACCATCGCTCGTCCCCGATCGCCACTCATAAGGAAGACAATCAATAAATAAAATAGTGCTCCAACTTCATCACAAAACGGTTCACCATACGTGCATGCTACGGGAATCACAAACTTCAACACAAGTATTCTTTAAATTCATAATTACCCAACTAGCATGACTCTAATATCACCATCCTCATATCTCAAAACAATTATCAAGCATCAAATTGATCATAGCATCCAATTCACTTCCTATGATAGTTTTTATTATACCCAACTTGGATGCCCATCATTCTAGGACCAATTTTATAACCATAGCAAATACCATGATGTTCTAAAAGACTCTCAAAATAATATAAGTGAAGCATGATAGATCAACAATTTCTTCAAAATTAAGCAACCGCCGTGCTCTAAAAGATATAAGTGAAGCACTGAGCAAAATTATCTAGCTCAAAATATATAAGTGAAGCACATTGAGTATTCTAATAAATTCTAAATCATGTGGGTTTCTCCCAAAAGGTGTGTATAGAAAGGATGATTGTGGTAATCTAAAAAGCAAAGAGTAATATCATACAAGATGCTCCAAGCAAAACACATATCATGTGGTGAATAAAAATATAGCTCCAAGTAAAGTTACCGACAGACGAAAACGAAAGAGGGGATGCCTTCCGGGGCATCCCCAAGCTTAGGCTCTTGCCACTCCTTATTCCATAGTCCATCAAATCTTTACCCAAAACTTGAAAACTTCACAACACAAAACTCAACAGGAAATCTCATAAGTTCCGTTAGTGCAAGAAAGAAAAACCACCACATAAGGTATTGTAATGAACTCATTCTTTATTTATATTGGTGTTAAACCTACTATATTCCAACTTCACTATGGTTCATACCACTGATAATAGCCATAGATGCATCAAAATAAGCAAACAACACACAAAAAACAGAATCTGTCAAAAACAGAATAGTTTATAGCAATCTGTAACTCTCGAATACTTATGGAACTCTAAAAACCCTACCAAAATAGGAAGTCCTGGTAAATTTGTCTGTTGATCTACAGAAAAAATAATCAACGCAACAGCACGTTTCTGTGAATTACTAAAATTATTTTCGTATGCGCAAAGTTTCTGTTTTTCAGCAGAATCAAGTTAACTATCACCGTAGGTTATCCTATAGGTTCTACTTGGCACAAACACTAATTAAAACATGAAAACACATCTAAACATAAGCTATATGAAATATTTATTACTAAACAGAAGCAAAAAGCAAGAAACAAAAATAAAATTTGGTTGCCTCCCAACAAGCGCTATCGTTTAACGCCCCTAGCTAGGCATAAAACCGAGGATAGATCTAAGTATTACCTTCTTTGGCTTTCAATTCATAAGTAGCTCGCATGATAGATTCATAAGGTAATTTTACTTTCTTTCTTGGAAAGTGCTCCATGCCTTTCCTTAATGGAAATTGGAATTTAATATTCCCTTCCTTCATATCAATAATTGCACGAATCGTTCTAAGGAAAGGTCTACCAAGAATAATAGGACATGAAAGATTGCAATCTATATCAAGAACGATAAAATCTACGGGCACATAATTCCTATTTGCAAAAAAAAAGAACATCATTGATCCTTCCATAGGTTTATTAATGGTGGAATCTGCAATGTGCAAGTTTAAAGAGCAATAATCAAATTCATGGAAACCTAGCACATCACATAAAGTTTTCGGAATCGTGGAAACACTAGCACCCAAATCGCACAAAGCATAACACTCATGATATTTAATTTTAATCTTTATAGTAAGTTCCCACTCATCATAAAGTTTTCTAGGTATAGAAACTTCCAAATTAAGTTTTTCTTCATAAGATTGCATCAAGGCATTAACAATATGTTTGGTAAAAGCTTTATTTTGACTATAAGCATGAGGAGAATTCAACACGTATTGCAACAAGGAAAAAAATCTATTAAAGAACAATTATCATAATTAAATTCCTTGAAATCCAAGATAGTGGGTTCAGTGATATTTAAAGTCTTGACCTCTCCAATCCCACTTTTACCAAATTTAGCATCAAGATCTAAAAACTCGAATCATTGGGACACCTTTTAACTAAAGTTGACTCATCTCGAGTCCCATCATTATTAAGATTCATATTGAAAAACAAGGATTTAATAGGGGACACATCAATAATTTTTAGATCTTCATCATTATTTTCATGGAAACTGGAAGAACACGCTTTTACAAAGCAATCTTTCTTAGCGCGCAACCTAGCGGTTCTTTCTTTGAACTCATCAATAGAAATTCTCATTGCTTTGAGAGACTCATTGATATCATGCTTAGGTGGAATAGATCTAAGTTTCAAAGAATCAACATCAAGCGAAAGCCTATCAACGTTCCTAGCCAAATCATCAACTTTAAGCAATTTTCTTCAAGCAAAGCATTAAATTTTTTTGGGGAGATCATAAATTCTTTAACACTATTCTCAAAACCAGAGGACATGTTATTAAAATTTCCATAAGAGTTGTTATAGGAATTACCATAATTATTAGAGGAATTACTAGGGAACGGTCTAGGATTAAAGTTTCCTCTATAAGCATTGTTACCAAAATTATTCCTACCAACAAAATTCATATCCATAGATTCATTATTATTCTCTATCAAAGTAAACAAAGGCATATCATTAGGATCAATAGGAGCACTCTTAGTAGCAAACAATTTCATAAGTTCATCCATCTTTCCACTCAAAACATTAATTTCTTCTATAGCATGCATTTTTTTCTTGTAGATCTTTCGGTGTGCCATTGAGAATAATTAGCCGTAATGTTATCAAGGAGTTTAGTAGCTTCTCCTAAGGTGATTTCCATAAAAGTGCCTACCACGGCCAAATCTAAAAGATTTCTAGAAGCAAAATTCAATCCGGCATAAAATTTTTGTATGATCATCCATAAGTTCAAACCATGAGTAGGGCAATTGCGAATCATTAATTTCATTCTTTCCCAAGATTGGGCAACATGCTCATGATCAAGTTGTTTAAAATTCATAATATCGTTCCTAAGAGAGATGATCTTAGCGGGAGGAAAATACTTAGAGATAAAAGCATCTTTGCACTTATTCCATGAATCAATACTATTCTTAGGCAAAAACGAAAACCAAGTTTTAGCACGATCTCTAAGTGAAAACGGAGATAACTTCAACTTAACAATATCATTATCCGTATCTTTCTTCTTTTGCACATCACACAGATCAACAAAGTTGTTTAGATGAGTAGCGGCATCTTCACTAGGAAGGCCGGAGAATTGATCTTTCATAACAAGATTCAACAAAGCAACGTTGATTTCACAAGATTCAACATCATTAAGAGGAGCAATCGAAGTGCTAAGTAAATCATTATTATTGGTATTAGAAAAGTCACACAATTTGGTATTATCTTGCGCCATCGTGACAAGCGATCCAACACACAAGCAAACAAAAAGGCAAGCGAAAGAGAGAGGAGATTGGGAAAGAGAGGGTGAATAAAACGGCAAGGGTGAAGTGGGGGAGAGGAAAACGAGAGGCAAATGACAAATAATGTAATGCGAGGGAGATGAGTTTGTGATGGGTACTTGGTATGTCTTGACTTGAGCGAAGACCTCCTTGGCAACGGGGCCATAAATCCTTCTTGCTACGTCTTGAGCTTGCGTTGGTTTTCCTTGAAGAGGAAAGGGTGATGCAGCAAAATAGAGTAAGTATTTCCCTCAGTTTTTGAGAACCAAGGTATCAATCTAGTAGGAGGCTCCTCAAAAGTCACACGCACCTACACAAACAAACAAGAACATCACGACCAACGCAATAAAAGGGTTGTCAATCCCTTCACGACCACTTACGAAAGTGAGATATGATAGAGATAATATGATAAGATAAATATTTTTGGTATTTTTATGATATAAATTGGAAAGTAAAAGATGCAAATAAAAGTAGATGGAAAACTTATATGATAAAAGATAGACCCGGGGGCCATAGGTTTCACTAGTGGCTTCTCTCAAGATAGCATAAGTATTACGGTGGGTGAACGAATTACTGTCGAGCAATTGATATAAAAGCGCATAGTTATGAGATTATCTAGGCTTGATCATGTATATAGGCATCACGTCCGTGACAAGTAGATCGAAATGATTCTGCATCTACTACTATTACTCCACACATCGACCGACTCCTGCCTGCATCTAGAGTATTAGGTTCATAAGAACAGAGTACCGCATTAAGAAAGATGACATGATGTAGAGGGATAAACTCATGAAATATGATATAAACCCCATCTTTTTATCCTTGATGGTAACAATACAATACGTGCCTTGCTGCCCATGCTGTCACTTGGAAAGGACACCGCAAGATTGAATCCAAAGCTAAGCACTTCTCCCATTGCAAGAAAGATCAATCTAGTAGGCCAAACCAAACTGATAATTCGAAGAGACTTGCAAAGATAACTTAATCACACATAAAAGAATTCAGAGGTGATTCAAATATTTTGCATAGATAAACTTGATCATAAACCCACAATCCATCGGATCTCGACAAACACACCACAAAAAGAGTTACATCGATTAGATCTCCAAGAAGATCGAGGAGAACTTTGTATTGAGATTCAAAGAGAGAGAAGAAGCCATCTAGCTAATAACTATGGACCCGAAGGTCTGTGGTAAACTACTCACAACTCATAGGAGATGCCTTGGAGATGATGTAGAGGCCCTCCGTGGTCGATTCCTCCTCCGATGGAGCGCCGATGAAGGCTCCAAGATGGGATCTCATGGATACAGAAGGTTGTGGCGGTGGAATTAGGTTTTCATGATCACTTCTGATGGTTTTAGTGTACCGGAGTATATATAGGAGGAAGAAGTAGGTCGGTGGATGCTCGAGGGGCCCACGAGGGTGGGGGGCGCGCCCACCCCGAGGGGGACGTGCCGGGCACCCTCGTGGCTGCCTTGTTCGTTGCTTGATGTCCACTCCACGTTTCCAGGTTTGCATTTGTTCCAAAAAGATCGCTCCCGAAGGTTTCATCTCGTTTGGACTCCGTTTGATACTCCTTTTCTTCGAAACACTGAAATAGGCAAAAAAAACAGCAATTCGGGCAGGGCCTCCGCTTAGTAGGTTAGTCCCAAAAATGATATAAAAGTGTAAAGTAAAGCCCATAAACATCCAAAACGGGTAATATAATAGCATGGACCAATCAAAAATTATAGATACATTGGAGATGTATCACCCACCTGACCCCACATAAAATCCTCCCCATTCGCTCGTCGGACCAAATCCTAGTCACTTTACTCCCTTCCCCTTCCCTCCCTCTATCATCCAAACTCGTCTCCAGATCCTTCTGGTCCTCTCCTGCATGGTGGGCAGCGGATCCGAGTCCTTCACCTCCAGATCGATCGACCCCGAGCTCATCCCGCGCGGCCTTGATGAGGAAATGGCCGTCCGGCTTGCGCTCTGCCGCACCCGAGATGAGGCCCGTGGACGGCTGCGCTTGGACTCCATCCATCAGGAATCCATTGCTTCTGCCCAAATGGGGCATGGATCCGGCGCTAGGCCGGCCATAGCTGCCTCGCCGAAGGCCATGCGGTCCGTCTGGCGTTCGAACGCGCTGGCGGACGTGCAACCCCTCCGGTGGCGTGCCGAGCATCGGGACACACCATGGGCCTCGTCCGATGAGGCCATGGCACGGCGTGCCCGTTGTGCAAGGCACCGGGAGCAAGAGGCGGCGGCAGCCCTCGCGGCGACGGATGTCGGCGAGGTGGAGTCGCATTCTCCCGCGCCCTGTATGGCGCATCAGTCCGGGCGCCGCATTCGCATCATGGTGGACGGCGGCGGCTCATCCCCGGATGGATCCATCATCGATCTGATGTCCACCAGCCCCATTCGGGTTCCGGTCTCCGACGAGGAAGAGTAGAGCATGGGGGGCGGTGGGGCCTTGAGTCCCGTGAGCCAGCTCGTATCCCATGCTGCACTCTACCTTGCCAGCGACTAGCCCAACACTCTGAGGAGCGGAGTCGGCCGCCGTACATGGCCAGGGCGGAGCCAGGCGAGCGGGGAGCGGAAAGGGACGAGCTCCGCGTAGATTAGGTTTCATGTTGCATATGTAATAATATGGATTTGAGGTATCCAGATGTGGAATGTGTTTTTTCAGGGGTGACTGGTCACTGTCCGCAGACGCGTCCGGGCGCGTCCGCAGACGTTTGAGGGGTCGGATTTGCCAAGTACGGCTGTAGATGCGCTTATATTATGCATATGATACAAGTGTATGCACTAGTAGGAAAAGGGCCTAATGTTCAGCTCATCAGTACCAGTTTGTAAATGAACCGGCACTAATGTGACCATTAGTGCCAGTTCCAACGGCTAGGCGGGTGGCGCTCATTAGTCCCGGTTCGTGTCGAACCTTTAGTACCGGTTCGTGCCATGAACCAAGACTAAAGAGGTGGTGGCAGGCTGGTGTCAGGCTGGGGCCCCACCATCACCTTTAGTCCCGGTTCATGGCATGAACCGGGACTAGAGATGCACCTTTAGTCCCGGTTTGTATAACCAACCGGGACTAAAGATCATCCTATATAAACCCTTCATCGAGACCGAGCTCTCTGTTCTTCCCCTTTCCTCTCCTCTTAGTTCTTCCCCTCTTCCTCGAGCTCATCCCTCATTTTGCCCAAATTTTGTCAAGATTTGAAGGCCCCCATCCATTCAAGTGATCACAAAGGCTAGCAATTTTGTCCTTTCATCTCTCATTGCTAGGTTAGCTCTTGCAATGCTCTATAAGTATAGTGATTTGTGGGTTTTATTTTGGGAGGAATTATATGTGGTAGTTTATTTGATTTATATGTAATTTGAGCTCAAAATAACTCTTAGTTTGCATATGTAGGTGTGGTTTACTTAGTGCCTTCTCGTCTCCACCCTAACCACCGTCGATCACCCGCACCGCCCTGTCGCCGGCACCACCTTGTGGTGAGCCTATTGTTCTTATATTTTTTATATAAAAAATGTTTGTGTGATTTAGATATATAGTTACTTGTATAATTTTCTTACCCGTACGTTATTTGTTATACGTAGTGCCATGGTTTTGATATCTGCCCCGTCGGCCCTCGTCCGGTTTATGATTCGGATGTGGTATATTCTCTTTTATTTACTATTTGTTGCATTTCGTGTTTATGACAAATTATGCCCATCAAGTTAACATAGATATTTTTATCTAGGAGGTATGTGAACCGGAAATTCTAACCGACCCTCTTGTCGAGAGGTTAAATTTAGTTGAAAAAGAAAACAAGTATTTGAAAGAAAAATTGAAAAGAATTGAGGAGGAGAAGATGGAATTGGAGTTGCATATTGCCGATGTCATCGATGATCACAAGATCAAGATGGAAAAAATGCGCTTGAAGATTAGAAAGATTAGAAAATATGCCATTGATAATAAGGCTTGGTATCATTATGTTGTTGGATCAATTATTACCTTAGTTGCGATCTTGATCGCATTTGTTGTTGCATTTAAATGCTTTAGCTAGAGAGTTTGTATTTGTTTTATGAGAATAAGTGTGTATGAACTTGTATTAATTTGGCTTTTTCGGTGTTGTGTCATGAAGATGAGCTGGCAATGGATGTACGATGACCGATGCTCTCCCCAGTTCGTAATGGCGTGCAAACGTTTCTCCTTGCGACTGAGGCAAACAAGCGGGTGGATGGTTTTATGGGTTGTCCATGTGATGTCTGTAAGAATGATCGGAATTACTCTAAGTCAAGAACCATTTACTGGCACCTGTTTGAGTCCAGTTTCTTGCCCTACTATAATGTTTGGACCAAGCACGGAGAAAGAGGGGTTATGTTGGAAGAGAATGAAGAAGAAGAGGTTGACGACAGCTATCATGGCCATGGGTTCCCTGAATACGATGGCACAACAATGGGAGAAGAAGCTGAGCCGGCAATGCGGGAAGAAGCTGAAGAAGAGGCATCAGATGAGCCCGCTGATGATCTAGGTTGGGCCATTACCGATGCAAAGAGAAAGTGCGCAATTGAAAATGAGAGGCTGAAGTTGGAGCGCATGTTAGAGGATCACCAGAAATTGTTGTACCCAATTTGCGAAGGTGACAAGAAAAAGCTGGGCACCACACTGGAATTGCTGCAATGGAAGGCAGAGAATGGTGTATCTGACAAGGGATTTGGAAAGTTGCAAAGAATGATCGGAATTGCTTTGTGATTATGGTGCAGCTGCTTCCGGTTGCATTGAGGGGGCTTCTACTGGAAAATGTTTGATTAGCCATTGTAAAGCTATGTGCATTCCTCAATGCAATATCTCAGAAGGTAATCGATCCAGAAATCATACCAAGGTTAGAGAATGATTTGGTGCAATGTCTTGTTAGTTTCGAGTTGGTGTTCCCACCATCCTTCTTCAATATCATGACACACGTCCTAGTTCACCTATGCAAAGAGATTGCCGTTCCGAGTCATGTATTTCTACACAATATGTTCCCCTTTGATGCTACTCATTGTCTTCTATCCAACAAGCTTGAGTTTGCTCAATTCGGAGCTCATTTGCAGAAGTTATGGCAGTTCTGGTTTAATTGTATCCTTCTGTTGTCTTTAGCTGTGATATGAAGGCAGCCAAGTGCTAAAGCCTCTGTGGCGTGCGGTAGTACTGCTCAAGGGAGCGCTAGTACCGCAGGGGCTAGCAGTAGTACCGCTTCTGGTGAGCGGTAGTACTGCTACCTCCAGCCCTGACGCTGATGCATGCGGAAGTAGACGCGGATGTAATTTTTTACATCCGCCCTTATGCGGTAGTACCACTCCCTGTGAGCGCTAGTACTGTGCCGGCTTTCTACTCAAAGCTAGCTCCAGCGGATGTAGGCGCGGCAGTAATTTTTTACATCCGTGGACGCGCGGTAGTACCGCTATACCCAACGGTAGTACCGCTACCTCACTGTGTATACTGACGTGTGCTGCACCTATATGGCCGTTGAGTACTACCCCTGCGGTAGTACCGAAGGACAGGGATACCGCGCATGCACGCATTGTTTGGATGATACCGACAGTATATATTTGGATAATTGTAAGAATAATGTGTACCTGGGACATCGTCGATTTCTTCTGAGCAGGCATCCCACAAGAAAGAAAGGCAAACATTTCAATGGTGAGGCAGATCACCGGACGAAGCCTCGCCACCGTACTGGTGATGATGTACATGATATGGTCGAGGATTTAAAGGTAATCTTTGGAAAGGGTCCTGGCGGACAATCTGTTCCGAATGACGATGACGGATGCACACCCATGTGGAAGAAGAAATCTGTATTTTGGGACCTACCCTATTGGAAAAACCTAGAGGTCCGCTCTGCAATCAACGTGATGCACGTGACGAAGAATCTTTGCGTGACCCTGCTTGGCTTCTTGGGCATGTATGGGAAGACAAAATACACACCGGAGGCACGGGAGGACCAGCAACGTATGCACGGAAAAGACGACATACATCAGGGTCATGCCAGCTATGCCCTTACCAAAGAAGAGAAGGAAATCTTCTTTGAATGCCTGCTCAGTATGAAGGTACCGTCTGGCTTCTCGTCATATATAAAGGGAATAATAAATATGGCAGAGAAAAAGTTTCAGAACCTAAAGTCTCATGACTGCCACGTGATTATGATGCAACTGCTTCCGGTTGCATTGAGGGGGCTTCTATCGAAAAACGTTCGATTAGCCATTGTGAAGCTATGTGCATTCCTCAATGCAATCTCTCAGAAGGTAATCGATCCAGAAATCATACCAAGGTTAGAGAATGATTTGGTGCAATGTCTTTTAAGTTGGTGTTCCAACCATCCTTGTTCAATATCATGACGCACGTCCTAGTTCACCTATGCGAAGAGATTGTCGTTCTGGGTCCTTTATTTCTACACAATATGTTCCCCTTTGAGAGGTTCATGGGATTCTTAAATAAATATGTTTATAACCGTGCTAGGCCAGAAGGAAGCATATCCAAGGGCCATAAAAATGAGGAGGTCATTGAGTTTTGTGTTGACTTTATTCCTGACCTTAAGACGATTGGTGTTCCTGAATCGCGGCATAAGGGCAGACTGGGTGGAAATGGCACGGTAGGACCAAAACAAATAATATGTATGGACGGGCATTCTCTCACTCAAGCACACTACACAGTTCTACAAAATTCCACCTTGGTGGCTCCGTATATCGAGGAACACAAGAATATTCTCCAAACACCCGGAGTAGTCTGACGACTGGATTACACGTGAACAAACGGGGACTTTCGCCGGTTGGTTGCACACACGTGCCATGCATGACGACGCTGTTGAAGATGACATGTAATTGATGTCCCAGTTACCATCTTCGAATATAATGACTTTCAAAGGGTACGAGATAAATGGGAATATATTTTACACGATCACCCAAGACAAAAAGAGCACCAACCAAAATAGTGGTGTCCGCTTTGATGCAGCAACCAAGAGGGAAAATGACACATATTATGGTTACATAGAGGAGATATGAGAACTTGACTATGGACGTGGTTTGAAGGTACCTCTGTTTCGGTGCAAATGGGTCAATATGACACGAGGCGGGGTAACGGAAGACCCGCAGTATGGAATGACAACAGTGGATCTCAACAATCTTGCGTACACATACGAACCATTCGTCCTAGCCAATGATGTGGTGCAGGTTTTTTATGTGAAGGACATGTCTACCAAGCCGAGAAAAAGAAAAGATAAGGAAGCGAATACATCATACGATGAGCCAAAGCACCACATAGTTCTTTTAGGGAAAAGAAACATCGTCGGAGTGGATGACAAGACAGACATGTCAGAAGATTATGAAAAGTTTCATGAAATTGCTCCCTTCAAAGTGAATATTGACCCGAGCATCCAGTTAAATGATGAAAATTGTCCATGGTTATGGCGCAAAGGGACACACGAGAAGAAAAAGTTTCACACCCAAAGATCCCACTCTGGGATGTGACGGGCTTCACTGTCATCACTTTCTTCTCTAGTGATCGGACTTATATATATGGAAAGTCCCACTTTGGACAAACCGTAGGGAATCTTTATAATAGTTAGGGTGCTTATGTGTTTTGGCATTTGAAACGTGTACTTTTGTGCTTCGGACAAACATCATTAATTTTCAACCCTTTCTGACTTCATTTGCTATTTTTCATGCATTTACTGATTTTTTGAGCTAAACGACCATGAAATTGAAAAATACTACAAATGAACTCTGAAAAGGTTGAAAGTCGGCATGGTATCATCATTTCACCCATATACCATGTGCTAAAAAGTTGAGAGGGTTACGACAAAAACTGGATGCACTTCGTGTATAAAATGGACAATCTCTTTCGAAGTATCAGGGTTTCGGACGAAAACTCATCTGTTACAAAGGCATTTCATTTTTTTAACTTATTTCAACTCCAGACTTTTTGCGTTCAGTATGCACCATTCAAAGCCACGTCATCAATTTTCAACCCTTTTTGACTTCATTTGCTAATTTTCATGCATTTACTGATTTTTTGAGCTAAATGACCATGAAATTGAAAAGCACTACAAATGAACTCTGAAAAGGTTGAAAGTTGGCATGGTATCATCATTTCATCCACATACCATGTGCTAAAAAGTTGAGAGAGTTACGGCAAAAACTAGATGCACTTCGTGTACAAAATGAACAATCTCTTTCGAAGTATCAGGGTTTCGGACGAAAACTCATTTATTACAAAGGCATTTCATTTTTTTAAATAACCTAAGTATTACCAAATTTAGTATAATGATAAAACACACTAATATTAAACAGCGGAAAATAGAATCACTGAAAATCTATTTTTAAAGTAAAGTTATTCACAAACTAGTGATTCACAAACTAGTGATTCACACAAAATTTAAATAATTCAAATTTAAACTATCCAAATTTGAAAACTATTCGCACTAACAGAAAGTTTATAATTTCTTTTACCTAAAGCAAAAAGATTCACAAAGAAACTCTAAATAAAGCAAAAAAAACAACTCAGAAAGAAAAGAAAATAAATAAAGACAAACAAAAAAAGAACAATAGATAAATTAAAAAAAGCCTGCCTACTGGGCCACAACGGTCTGCATACGACTAGAAACCAACCTGTAATTGGGCCAGGATGCAGTCCGGCAAAGCCCAGTAGGCCCCACAGGGTAGAGGAAGAGAGGTAGGCCAAGAAGACCTGCATTTGAGAGGAGCTCAATGCAGTGCCCGCGCCGGGGCTTATCAACTAGCGAGGTGGGACTAAACATTCGACACCGGGAAGCACATGCCTTTAGTCCCGGTTGGTGGCTCCAACTGCGACAAAAGACCCCCTTTAGTCGCGGTTGGAGCCATCAACCGGGTCTAAAGGCTTGCGCTTCCCGCCGCTTGGTCTGGCCAAAATTGACCTTTAGTCTCGGTTGGTGGCTCCAACCAGGACTAAATGTCCCTCCTATATAACCAACACTTGAATTTTTTTTCACTTTCCCCTGCTTCTTCGTCTCTTCCACCATTAGAATAGAGGGATCGCCACCGCCCCGACGCACCCCCTGCCAAGATGCCATCGCTGCCCACGCCGTCACCCGTTGCCGTCCCCCAACGCGCCGCCCCCGACGCGCCGCGTGGTCCCATCGCACGCCGTCGCCATTGCACTCGCCTCGCCTCGCCGGCCGTAGCCCTGCTGTAAGACCCTGCCGCCATGGCCGCCCTCCCATCGATCGAGCCCGCACAGACACACAAACATGCATGAACACACACATGCACACACACACACACACACATTTTCTTATTTTCTGTTTTTTAGTTTTTAATACTTTTAGTTACAAAAATGTTAGATGAATTAGATATATAAATGTTAGATGAATGTTTTTTTAGTTTTTTATACTTTTAGTGATAGAAATGTTAGATGAATTTTAGATATATAAATGTTAATTAGATGAATTTTGACATGTTTTCACTAGATGATTAGATGTATATTGAAAAAAGTTTGAATCATATGTCAAAGTTTGAATTTTGACATATGCAACATTTGACATATCATGAAGGGGACGAGGGAAGAGTTCAAGTACTGGACTCACTACTTAAAGAAGTTAATGACTACGCAATCGTGAAGGGGATGGTCGACAGGTAATTTCAATCATTATCGAACTATATGTCGACCTCTTTAGTTCATCATTTCCTGATATCAACTAATTAATAACTCCTTTATTCATTTTCTTTGCCGGCGGGCAAGGCTTGGGAAAAGTTCATCAAACATATGGATGGCCCATGGAAAAAAGAGTTGAAATGGCATCGACTCAAGGTAATTAATTAAGTAGTACTAGCTAGCTAGCTAACATCTCTTTAATTCTAGTTTTAATACCATTATCATGCTTGATTAATTATTATCTGATTCAATTCTATTCTTGTAAAGGCCCTGAAGCAGGAGCCCGGGGGTGATTTATGTGCATACTGTTTGCGAGAACATTCGCATGATGGCGTCTGAAAGGAGCAAAAATGATAGAAATTAATGGGTACGTTTGCCAAAACACTATTCACAATTTTTACATCATTATCTAATATATACAGACACAACTAATACATGCATAATGATCTCCTTTTTTAAAGATGAGGGACATGCGGGATAAGCTCCTATCAAAGAATCGCGTACGAGCGATTCAAAAGGAAATAACGGGATTTTTGCTCGACCAGGTCATAGATCCCAAAGAAGAATTCCATTACCCGCTGTAATGCCTCCATGTAATGATCTGCAAATTGTAGGAGAAATTGTATATATCAAATTGTATATATATATGTTATGCGTGAATGGTCGTGCGAGAAATTCGATGATATA
>NC_041383.1:603558907-603561371 GCF_002162155.2 Triticum dicoccoides
GATCGGTTCTACGAGGAATTCTATTTATATATATGCATAACGTGTACAATATGTAGTAGCGTAAAATGTGTTTGAAATGAAAAAGAATTAAATGAAAAACACAAAATTAAAAGGAAAAATAAATCATAAAACCATAAACCCCTAAACCTTTTAGTCCCGGTTGGTGTTACCAACCGCGACTAAAGGTCTCCCAGCCCCCGACGCGGGCTCGTGCCACGTGGTGGCCCTTTGGTCCCGGTTCGCGTTGAACCGGGACTAAAGGGGGGGCTTTAGTCCCCACCCTTTAGTGCCGCTTGCAGAAGCGGCACTAAAGGTCCCTATGAACCGGGACAATAGCCCGATTCTGCAGTAGTGTTTGAAAGTCAATATAGTCGAAGATGGTGACTTGGCCAGCAAGTACAACTCATATCCAACAGTGTCGTCATGCATGAGACGTGTCCGCAACCAACCGTCGAATGACGCCATGTGTGTATGTTTGATCCAGGGCTCAGACTGCTCCTGGTTCTTGGAGCGTACAATATCCAAGTGTTCCTTGATATACAGAGCCACCAAGGTGGAATTTTATAGAACTGTGTATTGTGCTTGCGCCCAAGAATGCCCGTCCCTACATATTACTGAATCATTTTCTAGCGTGCCTTTTCCACCCAATATCATATCATGTCGCGATTCAGGAACACCAATCGTCTTAAGGCCAAGAATAAAGTCAACACAAAACTCAATGACCTCCTCTGTTTCATGGCCCTTCGAGATGCTCCCTTCTGGCCTTGCACGGTTATCAACATATTTCTTTAAGACTCTCATGAACCTCAAAGGGAAACATATTGTGTAGAAATACAGGACCCAGAATGACAATCTCGTCGACTAGGTGAACTAGGACGTGTTTCATGATATTGAAGAAGGATGGTGGGAACACCAACTCGAAACTGACAAGACATTGCACCAAATCATTCTGTAACCTTGGTAGGATCTCTAGATCGATTATCTTCTGAGAAATTCCATTGAGGAATGCACATAGGTTCACAATGGCTAATCGAACGTTTTCTGGTAGAAGCCCCCTAAATGCAACCGGAAGCAATTGTGTCATAATCATGTGGCAGTCATGAAACTTTAGGTTTTGGAACTTTGTCTCTGCCATATTTATTATTCCCTTTATATTCGACGAGAAACCAGACGGTACCTTCATACTGAGCAGGCATTCAAAGACGGGACCACACCTGCACATATGCAAACAAAGAAGCTAATTTGAGCTCAAATTGCATATAAATCAAATAAACTCCCACATAATTACTCCAAACAAAAACCCACAGATCGCTATATTATAGAGCATTGCACGAGATAATCTAGCAATGAGAGATGAAAGGACAAAGTTCCTAGCCTTTGTGAACACTTGGATAGATGGGGTGCCTCAAATCTTGGCAAAAATAGAGGATGAGCTGGAGCAAGAGGAAGAGAACAGAGGAGAGAAAGGAGAAAGGAGAGCTTGGGCTCGGGCTGGAAGAAGCGGGGGTTTATATAGGGACATCTTTAGTCCCGGTTGGTGATACAAACTGGGACTAAAGGTCCACTTTAGTCCCGGCTGGTGATACCAACTGGGACTAAAGGGGCTCCTGGGGCCCCAGCCTGACGTCAACCTGCCACCACCTCTTTAGTCCCGGTTGGTATCACCAACAAGGACTATACGTCACAAATGAACCGGGACTAATGATGCCCGTGCCCCCGTCTACCCCTAGCTGTTGGGACCGGGACTAATAGTCACATTAGTCCTGGTCCCAAACCAGACCGGGACTGGGGCAGACGAAAGGTCTGTTTTCTACTAGTGCAACGCGGCAACCATGGTTGCTTCGGCGGTGGCCTGTGCGGCGGCGGACGCGGCCGCATTGAGGTCGGATTGGGCGATGCCAACCTCGAGCATGGTCGCCTCCTCCACATCAGAGAAGACGTAGAGGAAGCCACCAGCACCCGACGCCGACAATGGAATGTGAGCGTGAACTCAACCTTGGCGCGCACAATAACCACCGCAACCATCGCCTCCTCCTTCTCGTTGGTTTGCGGCACCGGGAAGGGAGATAGTGGAGGCGGGAGCGCCACCGAGGCGGAGGGGAAGGTCAGTGGCGCCTGCGCGCTGGTTCCCGCCACTGACATCTCGTCAGTCGGACAAGGGGGATTGACGGCGGAGGCGCCCGGCAAGCGGAGCGCGAGGTTGAGGTCGAGGGGCTGTGCGACGCCTCGACCGAGCAAGCGGCACGGGTGGCTGCGGCAGGAAGGCCTGGCGGTGACGGCGGGCGCCGCCGAGCCAACCCTACTTTAGATGGGGCACGACGAGGATGGCGGGCGCCGGCGAAGGCACCGAAGCCACTGAATCTATGACACGGCGGAGGGGGGACGTGGACAATTCGAAGGAGCCACGCCGCTCGCATCCGAGCAACGCGATGGCGATGGGCAGTGTCATTGCGGCCTGCCATTG
>NC_041383.1:603561725-603670369 GCF_002162155.2 Triticum dicoccoides
GGGGGTTGAGGTTTTTCCTCTCAGCAAGTGTGAGGGACGGGAGAGAGTGAGAGTGTGAGCGAGAAAAGGGGGAGAGTTTCCTTTTAATACAGCGGTGGTGGCCACGCGCAGTGAGAGAGATGGGGGACTAGTGGACGGGTCAAACTACTTGCTAGCTTCTTCCAGAAGGCAGTGGCGTTGGATCCCATCCACACGCGTGTAATATAATTCTTTGTGGCGGTTGTACAGCATCCAACGCTGCTACTATTGTACAATTTATCCTAGTTTAGTTATGAAGCTATATATATACTCTTGAGAGTATGTACTTTTCATCTTCAATATACCTCATATATGCATTAATTATACACTAGCCGATTGTCCGTGCGTTGCCACGGACGATAAATTTATAGATCAAGACATTGATTAAAACATCACTGTAATACTGAGAATGAGTGTGCCATGCGATTATTATTGCAAACATCGCCTTAGACTTGCTTCCCCTATACATGCAATCAACTCAAGTCATTCAAGTTTCTTTCCTTTAAGCACATGAAAATTCACATGTATACAAAAAAATTCATATATAATACTCAAAAAAAAATCACAATTCGACTTCAAATGTGTTTCGAGTACATCATTACATTAGTGAACATGTATCAGTACATTATTTTGATGAAAAATCAAATTGTATCGGTACTACATTACATGAGTGAACAGATACAGATCAAAAAAGTTTGAATGTACAAAGGCCACATGCATTGTGTGGCACTAAAAAATGACAACAGATAAGTTACTGAGAAATCCATGTTGTCATTATGTACAAAAATCCATTTGTGCAGTTAAATCCCAGTAACATGCTGAGAACCAGTCTAAATTGTACGTAGCATCATGTATATTTTCTAGAAAAAAAATACAGTATTGACATAAAAAAATAATTTCTCACCAATTCCTCCAGTAATAAAGTGAGATCAATGGCCTCTTATATATATTAGGATTAGTGTGCTCCAGCCATGGCTTAGTTGAATCAATGACAATAACAGCAAAATATGTTGCAGCTGTAGCAAGTAAAGCAATAGCACCTAGACTAATTCCTTTATAAACAACTGCAAATAGGTCAACAGTAGAAAACATCAAGAAATAGTAGGTCAGGAATAATATGTTTATGAAGATTACTACTGATGTTGTGAACAAGTTTAATCAGTTGGACATTCTCAACCTTAGGCCTCAGGCATATGAATTTTTGCCAATTATACAAAAGCTATTACTGCAGTGTTTTAGGTTTCTCATCTTTTCAGTATCATAAATAAGAATACGACATCTTTGTCAAGACCATTATTAAATAACAATCCCTACAGTTCATGCCCATGTGAAGTGAACAGAAATTTTTAGGAAACGGTCTCACACTTTTAGCCCGTGTCAATATAGCTTGACTCCGAAGCCTTGCTTTTTGGGAGTCAACTGGATGTGTCATGCCTTTTTCAAATGAGCCTGCAACTGATCCCCACACAAATTCCTTCCATAATGCACCATAAAATCTATTTCAGTAATAGTGTAGGGCACAGTTCTGTAACAGGGTGTTACCCAGTTTCTGTGAACTGTATTACAAATTATCACAAAGCTGGCAAAAATAAACTATCGTAAAAATCTGTAGCTATAACATTGAAATATATAACTGGTTCGAAAAATTTCAAATTATTTATCGGCATCATGAGTGGGCAAAGATTTGATACATGGATTGTCAATTTTCCATGTCCGGATCTAAACAGTAACCTTTGCTCAGAGACCATGTTACTGTATAACCATCCAATCCAAGGAAAATTTGATCAGATATATGGAAATCCAATTTGAAATAAAGGATATGAGGAACATGTTCTGTCTACAAGTAGGTCTGGACTCTTGTCTGATCCCTTCCTAGCTTCCATCCATCTACTCCACAAATAAATAGGTAAAAAAGTCATGGTGTGGAATCAGGTTCAGGTCGAGCAAGTTGATTGTTCAAAAAAAGATTGAGCAACATCGGTGTGTTCTGTTTCGAGTGGAACAACAGCTATGAGGAAGACCACCGCTGCGGCGCGCTTCCTCATGTCGATGGAACGAGGGGACATTTTTGCATACCAGAGAGGAGGCCTCACATAGTCACATCCACAGGGAGGCATGTGCTCACCGAAGACATCGGCACGTCGACCTTCTTGCCGCGCTCGTCCACAGCTTGTCTGCTTCCGATGCGGTTGGCGCTCCTCGCTTTGCTGGTTCAGATGCAGACGGCAGCCAGTAGCCATACCGTCGCACGGGTCTTCTTCAAGGCCGCCCCTCCAGCGCCGGAGGACATGAGTGAGAGGAGATGCAGGAAGTCCTCGTGCCTTCGGCGGCTATTGCCCTGTCTCGCGTCGTCCCAGGTGTGGGCGTCGCTGCAAGAAGGCGGTTCCCATCTGAGAGAGAGGGATGGATGGATCGTGATAGTGAGGGAGAAGTGGGATCGTGGGAAGGGGATCGCAGTGCGTGCGTTTATTGGGATCGTGGGAAGGGGATCGCAGTGCGTGCATTTTTTTTCTTTCTGGCTTTTGTCTCGTGCGGGATGGGAAGAGGGGGAGGGCGTTGGTCAAACCATCACGACGACTGCAGATCCCTCTGTAATAGTAGAGATTCTTAATATCTCTACTATATAAAAGAACCGTTAGGTTTCGTTTCCCGTCTTACGTCGTGCGATTCGTCAATCCCTCCACCCAGCCGATCGCGTTCTCACCCAGCCGCTGAAAAAAAACTGAACGTGAGTCAACGGGATCTCGGTCTCTCTCGCTCCCAAACGAACCCACGCCAACCCTTTGCCCTGGCCCTACCCCTCCCGATCTGCTCGCCGCCACAGTCTCGCTACCGAATCTGGCGTCGTCCACCCCCTTCTCTTCCAATCCTGTGAGCTGCTGGTGAGATTGGCATCCAAATCCGTCACCATCGATGGCGCTTTGTTCCTTCTGCAGCCTGCCACTCGCGATGGACCGAGCCCGCCGAAGCGGGCGACCAAAGGATTCAAAGCAGCTTCGCCCTCGACCGTCGAGGAAGGCGTGGGCCTGAGCTCCTGGCATCCAAGGGGTCACCGCCATTGGGCTCGTATCGTCAGGTCGACGTGGCGCCGATCCGGTCACCGGCCACGGCCCAATCCTCCCACTCTCTCAGTTCGTGCTCCCCCTACTTTTATCTTCCCCTGTTTTGTTTTGCAAGTTTTTGAGGTCGGGTGCGGGCATGCTACAACTCGCGACTCAGAGAGAAGCTTTGGCGATAAAGACCAGACAACTTTTTTCTCCTGGGATCACGTCCTCGGACCATCCATGGAGTTTTCGGGCTAAGTCTCGGCCTCCGGCGCTGGTTCGGCTACACATCTACGTAACACGTCAACTATGTAATAAGTAGTTCTCAAGCATGGTTGGGAAGAAGGGTACACACAGGATCGGTTTTGACTAAATTCTTAAAAATATAGCACTGATTGTTCAATACTTATTTTTTCAAGCATTCAACTTTTGACTAAATAGAAGATAGTAGAGATGAATGAATGTTTCGTGAGCAGCTCACTGAAGGAGGTCAATTATGATTTTACCAACAGTTGGAGATACTTGCTTATTCTGAATTCACAGAGTTTCATTGTTTGTCAATTTTATCCACGAGTTTCATGTATTTATAGGCAATTCGTTTCAATACTATGATTGTCACTCTCACTATGCCTAACTGCATTGGGAGTATCATCCTCTTTGATTGTCTTGCACTGCAGAATTGTTGTACAGAACAAATTTATAGGTGGTATAAGTTGTTTCTCCTCTTAACTATGTATATATGGAACAATGATCACACATATTACCTTGAACTATATTCTCTTCACATTTATGCATATATTTTCTAGGGAAGAAAAGAAAATCAGTTATAGTATGAGCAGATATATTTCTTCCGATTTATGTATTCTTGCTTGCAGAGAAACAAAGTAGCGATAATAAACAGTTTTATAAAAGCTTATATCTTGCAAACTGGAAACAGAAACCCGTGATCATTTTTTGTTTTCTGACTTGTAATGTGGAATGTGAGAGCTTATATACCCACATAAAACAAGTAGGTGTTCCGAAGTTTTTCAATGGTGGTCTTGTATGTCTAATTATTGTTGTTGTAGTTGTCATGTATAACCAACAACATTTTTCTTCAATTTTTAATTGGGCTGACTGTCGTTGAGCTTGGAGGAGGCAATCGTGGAGGCAATCGTGGAGTTGATGCCACCTTGGCAGACAGCGCCTGCGCAAAACGAGAACGATGAGGGGCTGGTACTCTGGAGGAGCCAGACCATGGGGAGGTCCCAATTTTATGTAGTTTCTTGGTTGCTAGAATATGAAAGGGTGTAAGTATCGATCGAGAAAATAGGTGTCTAAATAGTACTAAGTAATTTGTGTGATAATTTGACACTTTGGTTTAGGAATCCAGTTCTGTTTTCTTCATCTTACTAACCTGAGTTTTTGCCGATCGGTATATTCCATTCATAGATATATTTATTTTCCTATGGTGTAAATTTATGGTATGATGCATCAAGGTCTTAGTACAAGGAATGTTTGTGTCGTCAATTACTGTTTTTTGCCATAGTTTGGTGTTTCTTATCTAAAAAAGGATTCAGATGGATATAGAGTATGGGCCTTTAATTGGCATCCAATTAAGCTGCATGGATCCCAATTCGCCTTTGATCTGTGCGTCCATAATCCTTTTAAAGTTTTTTCATGCAGGTCTTAGCCTCAGTTTGATGACCATCATGTCCATGCCAGTTGCCAATCCTTGGCAGTTGTAACACGTTCCATGTACGACTTGCTTTATACTGATACAGGTTTAGGTGGTTAGTCGCCCTATGTTGTTTGCATCAAAAGAGTTCTTGGCATGGCGAACACGGCAGCAATTCATTCTTTGAAGCAGTGAAGCGATGTAAAAAAATGGGTGTTGCCTGTTGAGCGACCATCCACCATTTTTTATAGAAGTGCTCTTAGTTTTTGTTTTTGCGGGAAAAGCACTGAAGTGCTCTTAGTTATGTAGTAGCAGATATGTTGCCTACTGAAAGTAGGAGCAATCAAGTTGTTTTTTCTCTGAAAAGGAGACGAGCCCCTGGCTTGTCCATCAAAATGATGCACACAACCTTCATTTTGTACCAAAATAATAGGAGCAGTCCGAGATGTGTTGTTTTAATATCTGAGTTAACAAATAAATAAATGTTAGTTTAAATCTATAGAGGTATGTGGCCTTGCTTTCTATAATTCATCTTAACTTGTATTTATATTCTAATATTCAGATAAAATGGCTTGTAGTTTGCTTTTTTTTAGCGGATGGCTTGTAATTTGCTGATAGAACAGTTGGCTAAATTTACAGTTGCATTGTTACACGATCCGTTGATGAGAAGAAGAAGTGTTGGTGATGGAAATCCTGTAGCGGAAGGTCATTGAAGTCTGGATGTAGTTGGGGACAATAGCACATGGGATCTGAGTTAGTTCATGTTATGCATGAGTCAAGAGACATGTGGGTGAGATGATTGGATGGGGTCATGTATAGAGCATACATGTCAGCGGTGATAGTTAGAACATGAGGGGTTTAGTTGCGCCTTTCTTACTCCGTAGCGATGCATGTTCACGTAGCAACTTAATCTAAATTGAAACATGCAAAGTATAATAATTGGTTTTGTAGATCTCGCGTGCGCCAAATGGCCTGAGGAAGAAGATGAAGTCTGAATTCAAGTTAAAAGGAGGTTGACAATGCTGCTTGATATGCATGAGATTTGAAAATTATATGCTTGACATGATTAATATGAGCCCGTAAAATAAAATTAAGTATGCTCCCGTTGCAACGCACGGGCATTCACCTAGTACTTCATTAAATATTTTAAGATACCTCAATACGAGTTTTGTGAAAAAAATATCATTTGAGGAGTATGTTTTGTAATATACTTTTTTCACATAGGAACAAATCACTATATACGTAAACCTCTAAAAATATGTAGACTCACATTCATGAAACTCATTTTGGAGTATCCAATAATTATTAGTGAAGTATATTAAAAATAATAAAAGGGTATAAAAGATTCATCTATGTGGTATATGAGAAGCGGGACTATGTACTCCCACACAACGCAAGCAATGGGTCTGGTATTTTTGTGTAGTTACATGAATAAGTTTTTTTCTTAATAAACTTATTTAGTTTTGGGGGGCTTTGGCTTTGAAAGCAAGAGCAGCGTCCCAGGCTCATCTACACCTGTGATGAAGAAAAAATTCAAAACAAATATTAAAAATTCCAAAAAATTCCATGGTAAATAATTTGGTGTGTTAGGTTTCCTCCAAATAATTTGAAAGTGAGAGCCGTCATGTCAGTGGTACCCCTTGTGTCACTCGACGCAGCTCAGTACACTTTGTCCGCACCTTTGAGGCAAGATCCTCCATGTGCCTTCTGTCTTGCGCCCTTGCTAGTGACTTCCATAGCTGCAAGAAAGATATCAATTTGTATAGCAGATCAGTCGGATGTTTGATGTATATTCCCTCTATCGACGCCCTATTTCTTGTGGTCCATAAAGACCATGCCATAACACCAAATCCTAGCCAGGCCATCCGTCTATCTCGCCCGGTAGTGGACGTTGCCAATCTATAGAAATGCGAAAACCTACTCGGGTTCCATGTTGAGCCCGTTACCGCCCTAAGAGAGCTCCACACAAATCTAGCCATGGTACATCGTAATATGATATGGTCACGGTCTTCATTGTCCCCACACCAGATGCATTTGCCATCACACAGGCCCCTTCTCTTTTGAACCACTTGCCAAACGAATATCTTAATTTTTGCCGGGAGCCGGGCCTTCCATATCCCCGACATGTCGCAAGGTGTCATAGATTTAAAAATCTCCCTATATAAAGATCCGGTGGAGAAGAGCCCAGACGGCTCCAAGCGCCAGATAACCTCGTCATTTCCTTGGCCCAGCCCGTGTCCTTGCAATCTATCATGTAGGCCATACCACTTTGCGCTTTCCACCTCCCCCAATAGGCGTCGAAACTGGGGCGCCCACTGCCCATGTCTCCATACTTCCGCCACCTTAGCATGTGCCGCCCTAAGTTGAGACTCAAGGTCACCTCCCGTGACTATCGCCTCACTCTTTGCAAAGTTAATTTTTAGACCCGACATCTCCTCGAAGCACATCAGTAGAAATTTAAGGTTGATAATTTCCCTTATAATTTTTTTTAAATATAAGCGTGTCATCTACGTATTGAAGATGCGATATTCCTCCGAGGATAATGCCCGAAGCCACCCTAGATATATGCCCCGCCACCTTGGCATTATCGAGAACTGATGCAAGTGCATTTGCCAAGATGTTAAACAAAAGCGGGGATATAGGATCCCCTTGTCGGATTCCTCTCTTATTTCTGAAGAAGCCCCTACCCCGCCATTAATATTAACTGTCGTCTGTCCCCCTTGTACCAGCTGCCGCATCCAGCTAATCCAGAGTTGGTCAAAGCCTTTCGCCTTAAGAACCTCCTCCAGAAATTCCCACCGCACTTGGTCGTACGCCTTTTCGAAGTCTATTTTAAGAATGAACACCTCTTCCTTAGTGGTGTTGATTTCGTGTAAGACCTCGTGTAAGACCGCAATCCTGTCTAATATTCTTCTCCCTCCAATAAAAGCCATCTGGTTTGGGTCAGTGATTTTATTTGCCGTCGGCGACAGGCGTGTCGCGAATCCCTTAGCCAGTAGCTAGAAGCTGACATTTATTAGTGTTATTGGGCGTTATTGTCGAACGTTATTCGCCCCTTGGACTTCAGGGAGTAACGCCAGCACCCCATAATTTTCACCTCAATTCTACCAAGGGTGAACTCTTGCACCAAATTAAGAAACTGAGGTCCCACCATCTCACAGAATCTTTTGTAAAAGATTACTGGAAACCCGTCGGGGCCCGGGGCCGTATTTACCCTCATGTAATTTAGGTTGTTAGTCACCTCAACTAAAGTAAAAGGATGCACTAATGCACAGTTGTCTTCCCTCGTCACCTTCCGTTGAGGTGTCCACATATCCGGTTCGAGAGAGGCAGCACCTCCTGATGTGGTCCCCAACAACTATCTATAGAACCCATCAATATGAGCTCTAAGCTCTACCTCCCCAGCGTACATTATACCCCCTTCGGTGAGGGATGTTGGGGAGCGCAGTATTTCAAAAAAATTCCTACGATCACGCAAGATCTATCTAGGAGATGCATAGCAACGAGCGGGGAGAGTGTGTCCACGTACCCTCGTAGACCGAAAGCGGAAGCGTTTAGTAACGCGGTTGATGTAGTTGAACGTCTTCACGATCCAACCGATCTAAGTACCGAACGTATGGCACCTCCGTGTTCAGCACACGTTCAGCACGATGACGTCCCTTGAGCTCTTGATCCAGTTGAGGACGAGGGAGATTTCCGTCAACATGATGGCGTGGCGACGATGATGATGAAGTTACCGGCGCAGGGCTTCGCCTAAGCACTACAACGATATGACCGAGGTGTTAACTATGGAGGGGGCCACCGCACACGGCTAGGAACAATTGATGTGTGTTCTAAGGGTGCCCTCCCCACGTATATAAAGGAGGGAGAGGGAGGGAGGCAGCCTAGGGCGCGCCCAGTAGGAGGAATCCTCTTGGGCCCCTAGTCCAATTGCCCCCCCTACCACATTTGGATAAGGGGGAGAGGAAGGAGGGGGAGGGGAAGGAAGTAGGAGTCCTACTTCACACTTTCCTTTTCCTCCTCTGATTTCCCTTTCTCCCCACGTGGCTAGACCTATAGGGGGCGCACCAGCACCTTGTGGGCTGGCGTGTTCCCTTACTTGGCCCATTAAGCCCATACCTTTGTCGGGGGTTGCCCGGAGCCCTTCCGGTGACCCGATATCACCCGGAACACTTCCAGTGTCCGAATATAGCCTTCCAATATATGAATCTTTACCTCTCGACCATTTCAAGACTCCTCGTCATGTCCATGATCTCATCTAGGACTCCAAACAAACTTCGGTCATCAAATCACATAACTCATAATACAAATCATCATCGAACGTTAAGCGTGCGGACCCTACGGGTTCGAGAACTATGTAGACATGACCGAGACAAATCTCCGGTCAATAACCAATAGCAGAACTTGGATGCTCATATTGGCTCCTACATATTCTACAAAGATCTTTATCGGTCAAACCGCATAACAATATACGGTGTTCCCGTTGTCATCGGTATGTTACTTGCCCGAGATTCGATCGTCGGTATCATCATACCTAGTTCAATGTCGTTACCAGCAAGTCTCTTTACTCGTTCCATAATGCATCATCCCACAATTAACTCATTAGTCACATTGCTTGCAAGGCTTATAGTGATGTGCATTACCGAGAGGGCCCAGAGATACCTCTTCAATACACGGAGTGACAAATCCTAATCTTGATCTATGCCAACTCAACAAACACCTTCGGAGATACCTGCAGAGCATATTTATAATCATCCAATTACGTTGTGACGTTTGATAGCACACAAGGTGTTCCTCCGGTATTCGGGAGTTGCATAATCCCATAGTCTGAGGAACATGTATAAGTCATGAAGAAAGCAATAGCAATAAAACAGTAATGATCATAATGCTAAGCTAACAAATGGGTCTTGTCCATCACATCATTCTCCTAATGATGTGATACCGTTCATCAAATGACAACGCATGTCTATGGTTAGGAAACATAACCATCTTTGATAAACGAGCTAGTCAAGTAGAGGCATACTAGGGACACTTATGTTTTGTCTATGTATTCACACATATACTAAGTTTCTGGTTAATACAATTCTAGCATGAATAATAAACATTTATCATGAAATATGGAAATAAATAATAACTTTATTATTGCCTCTAGGGAATATTTCCTTCAGTCTCCCACTTGCACTAGAGTCAATAATCTAGATCACATTAAAATGTGATTAACACCAATTGTTCACATCACCATGTGATCAACACCCATAGTTCACATCGCCATGTGACCAACACCCAAAGGGTTTACTAGAGTCAATAATCTAGTTCACATCGCCATGTGATTAACACCCAAAGAGTACTAAGGTTTGATCATGTTTTGCTTGTGAGAGAAGTTTAGTCAATGGGTCTGCCACATTCAGATCCATATGTATTTTGCAAATTTCTATGTCTACAATGCTCTGCACGGAGCTAGTCTAGCTAATTGCTCCCACATTCAATATGTATCCAGATTGAGACTTAGAGTCATCCGGGTCAGTGTCAAAGCTTTCATCAACGTAACCCTTTACGACGAACTTTTTGCCACCTCCATAATCGAGAAACATATCCTTATTCTACTAAGGATAATTTTGACTGTTGTCCAGTGATCCACTCCTGGATCACTATTGTACCCTCTTGCCAAACTCATGGTGAGGTACACAATAGGTCTGGTACATAGCATAGCATACTTCATAGAACCTATGACTGAGGCATAGGGAATGACTTTTCATTCTCTTTCTATTTTCTACCGTGGTCGGGTTTTGAGTCTTTACTCAACTTCACACCTTGCAATACAGGCAAGAGCTCCTTCTTTGACTGTTACATTTTGAACTACTTCAAAATCTTGTCAAGGTATGTACTCACTGAAAAAACTTATCAAGTGTCTTGATCTATCTCTATAGATCTTGATGCTTAATATGTAAGTAGCTTCACCAAGGTCTTTCTTTGAAAAACTCCTTTCAAACACTCCTTTATGCTTTCCAGAAAATTCTACATCATTTCCGATCAACCATATGGCATTCACATATACTTATCAGAAAGGTGGTAGTGCTCCCACTCACTTTCTTATAAATACAGGCTTCACCGTAAGTCTATATAAAACTATATGCTTTGATCAACTTATCAAAGCGTATATTCCAACTCCGAGATGCTTGCACCAGTCCATAGATGGATCGCTGGAGCTTGCATATTTTGTTAGCACCTTTAGGATTGACAAAACCTTCTGGTTGCATCATATACAACTCTTCTTTAAGAAATACATTAAGGAATGTAGTTTTTGACTTCCATTTGCCAGATTTCATAAAACGTGGTAATTGCTAATATGATTTGGACAGACTTAAGCATCGATACGAGTGAGAAAATCTCATCGTAGTCCTTGAACTTGTCAAAAACCTTTTGCGACAATTCGAGCTTTGTAGATAGTAACACAACTAGCAGCGTCCGTCTTCCTCTTGAAGATCCATTTATTCTCAATGGCTTGCTGATCATCGAGCAAGTCAACCAAAGTCAATACTTTGTTCACATACATGGATCCCATCTCAGATTTCATGGCATCAAGCCATTTTGTGGAATCTGGGCTCATCATCGCTTCCTCATAGTTCGTAGGTTCATCATGGTCTATTAACATGACTTCCAGAACAAGATTACCGTACCACTCTGGTGCGGATCGTACTCTGGTTGACCTATGAGGTTCGGTAGTAACTTGATCTGAAGTTTCATGATCATCATAATTAACTTCCTCACTAATTGGTGTAGGAATCACTGGAACTGATTTCTGTGATGAACTACTTTCAAATTCAGGAGAAGGTACAGTTACCTCATCAAGTTATACTTTCCTCCCACTCACTTCTTTCGAGAGAAACTCCTTCTCTAGAAAGGATCCATTTTTAGCAACGAATATCTTGCCTTCGGATCTGTGATAGAAGGTGTACCCAACAGTCTCCTTTGGGTATCCTATGAAGACGCACTTCTCCGATTTGGGTTTGAGCTTATCAGGCTGAATTTTTTTCACATAAGCATCGCAACCCCAAATTTAAGAAACGACAGCTTAGGTTTCTTGCTAAACCACAGTTCATACGGTGTCGTCTCAACGGATTTTTAGATGGTGCCCTATTTAACGTGAATGCAGTTGTCTCTAATTCATATCCCAAAACGATAGTGGTTAATCGGTAAGAGACATCATAGATCGCACCATATCTAATAAAGTACGGTTACGACGTTTGGACACACCATTATGTTGTGGTATTCCCGGTGGCATGAGTTTGTGAAACTATTCCACATTGTTTTAATTGAAGGCCAAACTCATAACTGAATATTCACCTCCACGATCAGATCGTAGAAACTTTATTTTCTTGTTATGATGATTTTCCACTTCACTCTGAAATTCTTTGAACTTTTCAAATATCTCAGACTTATGTTTCATCAAGTAGATATATCAATATCTGCTCAAATCATCTGCGAAGGTCAAAAAATAATGATACCTTCCTCGAGCCTCAACACTCATCAGACCGCATACATCAGTATGTATTATTTCCAACAAGTCTGTTGCTCGCTCCATTGTTCCGGAGACCGGAGTCTTAGTCATCTTGCCCATGAGGCATGGTTCACAAGCATCAAATGATTCATAATCAAGTGATTCCAAAAGCCCATCAGCATGGAGTTTCTTCATGCGCTTTACACCAATATGACCTAAACGGCAGTGCCACAAATAAGTTGCACTATCATTATTAACTTTCATCTTTTGGCTTCAATATTATGAATATGTGTATCACTACGATTGAGATCCAACAAACTATTTTCATTGGGTGTATGACCATCGAATGTTTTATTCATGTAAATAGAAAAACAATTATTCTCTGACTTAAATGAATAACTATATTGCAAGAAACATGATCAAATCATATTCATGCTCAATGCAAACGCCAAATAACATTTATTTAGGTTCAACATTAATCCCAAAAGTATAGGGAGTGTGCGATGATGATCATATCAATCTTGGAACCACTTCCAACACACATCATCACTTCACCCTTAACTAGTCTCTGTTCATTCTGCAACTCCCGTTTTGAGTTACTAATTTTAGCAACTGAACCGGTATCAATTACCCAGGGGCTGCTATGAACACTAGTAAAGTACACATCAATAATTTGTATATCAAATATACCTTTGTTCACTTTGCCATCCTTCTTATCCGCCAAATATTTGGGGTAGTTCCGCTTCTAATGACCATTTCGTTTGCAGTAGAAGCACTCAATTTCAGGCTTAGGTCTAGCTTTGGGCTTCTTCGTGGGAGTGACAACTTGCTTGCCATTCTTCTTGAAGTCCCCTTTCTTTTCCTTTGCCCTTTTCTTGAAACTAGTGATCTTGTTAACCATCAACAATTGATGCTTTTTCTTGATTTCTACCTTCGCCGATTGCAGCATCGTGAAGAGCTCGGGAATCATTTTTGTCATCCCTCGCAAATTATAGTTCATCATGAAGTTCTAGTAACTTGGTGATAGTGACTAGAGAACTCTGTCAATCACTATCTTATCTGGAAGATTAACTCCCACTTGATTCAAGCGATTGTAGTACTCAGACATTCTGAGCACATGCTCACTAGCTGAGCTATTCTCCTCCATCTTGTAGGCAAAGTACTTTGTCAGAGGTCTCATACCTCTTAACACGGGCATGAGTCTGAAATACCAATTTCAACTCTTGGAACATCTCATATGCTCCATGGCGTTCAAAACGTTTTTGAAGTCTCAGTTTTAAGCCGTAAAGCATGGTGCACTAAACTATCAACTAGTCATCATACCAAGCTTTGCCAAACGTTCATAACGTCTGCATCTGCTCCTGCAATAGGTCCGTCACCTAGCGGTGCATCAAGGACATCATTCTTCTATGCAGCAATGAGGATAGTCCTCAGATTACGGACCCAGTCCGCATCATTGCTACTATCATCTTTCAACTTATTTTTCTCTAGGAACATATCAAAAATAAACGGGGAGCTACATCGCGAGCTATTGATCTACAACATAGATATGCTAATACTACCAGGACTAAGTTCATGATAAATTAAAGTTCAATTAATCATATTACTTAAGAACTCCCACTTAGATAGACATCCCTCTAATCATCTAAGTGATCACGTGATCCAAATCAACTAAACCATGTCCGATCATCACGTGAGATGGAGTAGTTTCAATGGTGAACATTAGCATGTTGATCATATCTACTATATGATTCACGCTCGACCTTTCGGTCTCAGAGTTCCGAGGCCATATCTGCATATGCTAGGCTCATCAAGTTTAACCCGAGTATTATGCGTGTGCAAAACTGGCTTGCACCCGTTGTATGTGAACGTACAGCTTATCACACCCGATCATCACGTGGTGTCTCGGCACGACAAACTGTAGCAATGGTGCATACTCAGGGAGAACACTTATACCTTGAAATTTAGTGAGAGATCATCTTATAATGCTACCACCGAACTAAGCAAAATAAGATGCATAAAGGATGAACATCACATGCAATCGAAATATGTGACTTGATATGACCATCATCATCTTGTGCTCATGATCTCCATCACCGAAGCATCGTCATGATCTCCATCATCACCGGCGCGACACCTTGATCTCCATCGAAGCATCGTTGTCGTCTCGCCAAATGTTGTTTCTATGACTATCACTACCGCTTAGAGATAAAGTAAAAACAATTACATGGCGATTACATTACATACAATAAAGCGACAACCATATGGCTCCTGCTAGTTGCCGATAACTCTGTTACAAAACATGATCATCTCACACAATAATTTATATATCATCACACCCTGACCATATCACATCACAACATGCCCTGCAAAAACAAGTTAGACGTCCTCTACTTTGTTGTTGCAAGTTTTACGTGGCTGTTACGGGCTACTAGTAAGAACTGTTCTTACCTACGCATCAAAACCACAACGATTTTTGTCAAGCATGTTGTTTTGACCTTCAACAAGGATTGGGCGTAGTCAAACTTGAGTCAACTAAAGTTGGAGAAACAGACACCCACTAGCCACCTGTGTGCGAAGCACGTCAGTAGAACATGAACGCGGTCATGTAATGTCGGCCTGGGCCGCTTCATCCAACAATACCACCGAATCATAGTATGACATGCTGGTAAGCAGTATGACTATTATCACCCACAACTCTTTGTGTTCTACTCGTGCATATAACATCTACGCATAAACCTGGCTCTGATGCCATTGTTGGGGAACGCAGTATTTCAAAAAAATTCCTACGATCACGGAAGATCTATCTAGGAGATGCATATCAACGCGGGGAGAGTGTGTCCACGTACCCTCGTAGACCGAAAGCGGAAGCGTTTAGTAACGCGGTTGATGTAGTTGAACATCTTCATGATCTAACCGATCCAAGTACCGAACGTACGACACCTCCATGTTCAGCAGACATTCAGCACGATGACGTCCCTCGAGCTCTTGATCCAGTTGAGGATGAGGGAGAATTCTGTCACCACGATGGCATGGCGACAGTGATGATGAAGTTACCGGCGTAGGGCTTCGCCTAGGCACTACGACAATATGATCGTGATGTTAACTATGGAGGGGTGAGCCGCACATGGCTAGGAACAATTGATGTGTGTTCTAGGGGTGCCCTCCCCACGTATATAAAGGAGGGAGAGGGAGGGAGGCAGCCTAGGGCGCGCCCAAGTAGGAGGAATCCTACTTGGGATACTTGGGCCCCTAGTCCAATTCGCCCCCCCTTACCACATTTGGACAAGGGGGAAACGAAGGAGGGGGGAGAGGAAGGAAGTAGGAGTCCTACTTCATACTTTCATTTTCCTCCTCTCCTTTCCCTTTCTCCCCATGTAGCTGGCCCTATAGGGGGCGCACCAGCCCCTTGTGGGCTGGTGTGTTCCCTTACTTGGCCCATTAAGCCCATATCTTTGCCGGGGGTTGCCGGGAACCCCTTCCAGTGACCCGGTATCACCCGGAACACTTCCGGTGTCTGAATATAGCCTTCCAATATATGAATATTTACCTCTCGACCATTTCGAGACTCCTCGTCATGTCCGTAATCTCATCCAGGACACCGAACAAACTTCGGTCATCAAATCACATAACTCATAATACAAATCGTCATTAAACATTAAGCGTGCGGACCCTACGGGTTCGAGAACTATGTAGACATGACCGAGACACATCTCCGGTCAATAACCAATAGCGGAACCTGGATTCTCATATTGGCTCCTACATATTCTAGGAAGATCTTTATCGGTCAAACCGCATAACAACATACGTTGTTCCCTTTGTCATCGGTATGTTACTTGCCCGAGATTCGATCGTCAGTATCATCATACCTAGTTCAATATCGTTACCAGCAAGTCTCTTTACTCGTTCCGTAATGCATCATCTCGCAACTAACTCAATATTCACATTGCTTGCAAGGCTTATAGTGATGTGCATTACCGAGAGTGCCCAGAGATACCTCTCCGATACATGGAGTGACAAATCCTAATCTTGAATTATACCAACTCAACAAACACCTTTGGAGACACCTGTAGAGCATCTTTATAATCACCCAATTACATTGTGACGTTTGATAGCACACAAGGTGTTCCTCAGGTATTGGGGAGTTGCATAATCTCACAGTCTGAGGAACATGTATAAGTCATGAAGAAAGCAGTAGCAATGAAACTGTAACGATCATATTGCTAAGCTAACGAATGGGTCTTGTCCATCACATCATTCTCCTAATGATGTGATCCCGTTCATAAAATGATAACACATTTCTATGGTTAGGAAACATAACCATCCTTGATAAACGAGCTAGTCAAGTAGAGGCATACTAGGGACACTTATATTTTGTCTATATATTCACACATGTACTAAGTTTCCGGTTAATACAATTCTAGCATGAATAATAAACATTTATCATGAAATAAGGAAATAAATAATAACTTTATTATTGCCTCTAGGGCATATTTCCTTCAAGGGACCTAATCATACATCTCCGCCGGCGGCCGTTTGCCACTGCATGGAAAAACTCCGTGCTAGCGCCCCCTTTTAGTACCCACCTTTGTTGCCCTCTCTGTTGCCAGTACATCTCCTCACATGTCAGTACGAAAATCATCTCCTCCTCTATCACGTATTGATACGTCTCCAACGCATCTATAATTTTTGATTGCTCCATGCTACTTTATCTACTGTTTTAGGCAATATTGGGCTTTATTATCCACTTTTATATTATTTTTGGGACTAACCTATTAACCGGAGGCCCAGCCCAGATTTGTTGTTTTATGCCTATTTCAGAGTTTCGAGGAAAAGGAATACCAGACGGAGTCAAAACGGAACGAAATCAACTGGAGAAGTTATTTTTGGAAGGAAAGCAACCTGATGGACTTGGAGTGCACGTCAGGGGAGTCCCGGGCTGCCCACGAGGGTGGGGGCGCCCCCCTAGGCACGCCCCTGCCTCGTGAGCACCCCAGAGGCCCACCGACGTACCCCTGCACCCATATATACCTACGTACCCTAAAACTTCCAGAACAGAAGATAGATCGGGAGTTCCGCCGCCGCAAGCCTCTGTAGCCACCAAAAACCAATCGGGACCCTATTCCGACACCCTGCCGGAAGGGGATCCCATCACCGGTGGCCATCTTCATCATCCCGGCGCTATCCATGACGAGGAAGGAGTAGTTCACCCTCGGGGCTGAGGGTATGTACCAATAGCTATGTGTTTGATCTCTCTCTCTCGTGTTCTCCCTCGTGTTCCCTCTATGGCACGATCTTGATGTATCCCGAGCTTTGCTATTGTAGTTGGATCTTATGATGTTTCTCCCCCTCTACTCTCTTGTGATGAATTGAGTTTCCCCTTTGAAGTTATCTTATCGGATTGAGTCTTTTATGAGAATCTTGAGGTATATCTTGCGATCCACTTGATGTATGTTTTGGTGATCAACTTGCGGGTTTCGTGACATTGGGAACCTATGCATAGGGGTTGGCACACGTTCTTGACTCTCCGGTAGAAACTTTGGGGCACTCTTTGAAGTACTTTTATGTTGGTTGGATGAATCTGAGATTGTGTGATGCATATCGTATAATCATGCCCACGGATACTTGAGGTGACAATGGAGTATCTAGGTGACATTAGGGTTTTGGTTGATTTGTGTCTTAAGGTGTTATTCTAGTACGAACTCTTTTATAGATCGATCCGAACGAATAACTTTGAGGTGGTTTCGCACCCTACCACAATCTCTACATTTGTTCTCCGCTATTAGTGGCTTTGGAGTGACTCTTTGTTGCATGTCGAGGGCTTGTTATATGATCTATCTATGTTATTATTGTTGAGAGAACTTGCACTAGTGAAAGTATGAACCCTAGGCCTTGTTTCCTATCATTGCAATACCGTTTACGCTCACTTTTATCACTCGCTATCTTGCTGTTTTTATTATTTCAGATTACAAATACCTTTATCTACTATCCATTTTGCACTTGTATCTTCATCTCTTCGCCGAACTAGTGCACCTATACAATTTGCCATTGTATTGGGTGTGTTGGGGACATAAGAGACTCTTTGTTATTTGGTTGCAGGGTTGCTTGAGAGAGACCATCTTCATCCTACGCCTCCTACGGATTGATAAACCTTAGGTCATCCACTTGAGCGAAATTTGCTACTGTCCTACAAACATGTGCACTTGCAGGACCAACAACGTCTACAAGAAAAAGGTTGTGTAGTAGACATCAAGCTCTTTTCTGGCGCCGTTGCCGGGGAGGCTAGGTAAAGGGCGCTAAGTCACACCCCGTCAACTAAGCTCTTTTCTGGCGCCGTTGCCGGGGAGGTGAGTGCTTGAAGGTATATCTTTAGATCTTGCAATTGAATCTTTTTATTTCTTGTTTTAGCACTAGTTTAGTTTATAAAAGAAAACTACAAAAAAATGAAGTTAAGTTTGTCTCATACGCTTCGTCTTTTTAATATCTTTCGTGAGAATGATGGAAAGGAAAATTGTGCTCAAGTGCTAGAAGAAGAATTACATAGAATGCTTGGCATGAAATATGTTAATGATGAGCATGATTGCAATGTTGTTAGTACAAATTCCTTGAATATCCATGATGCTAATGATATGCAAAGCCACAAGCTTGAGGAAGCTATGTTTGATGAAGATGATATTTTTTGTCCCCCAAGCTTTGATGAGCAAGTTTACTATGATGAAAGCATGCCTCCAAACTATGATGATTATTGTGATGACATGTATGCTTTAAAGAAGAATGATAACCATGAAACTTGTCATCTTGATCCTAATTTTAAATCATATGATAGTTATTTTGTTGAGTTTGCTCCCACTACTATTCATGAGAAGAATTTTGCTTATGTGGAGAGTAGTAAATTTTCTATGCTTGTAGATCATGAAAAGAATGATTTAGGGGCTGGTTATATTGTTGAATTCATTCATGATGCTGCTGAAAATTATTATGAGAGAGGAACATATGCTTGTAGGAATTGCAATAATATCAAGTCTCCTCTCTATGTGTTGAAAATCTTGAAGCTATGCTTGTTTTACCTTCCTATGCTAGTTGATTATTGTTCACCTAAGTTGTTTGCTCACAAAATCCCTATGCATATAAAGTGGGTTAGACTTAAATGTGCTAGTCATATTCTTCATGACGCTCCCATTATGTTTCAATTCTTATCTTTTATGTGAGCATCATTGTCATCATCATGCCTAGCTAGAAAGGCATTAAAGAAAAGCTCTTGTTGGGAGACAACCCAATATTTATCCTTACTATTTTTGTGTGTCCACATGATTATGCTACTGTAGTAATCATGTTTTTTAGCTTTTGTTTCAATAAAGTGCCAAGTAGAACCTTTGGGAAGACTTGGGTGAAGTTTATATGATCTTGCTGTGAAAAAACAGAAACTTTAGCGCTCACGAGATTAGCTGCCATATTTTACTGGAGAGCGATTTTAGGTTGATTCTTTTTGCATATGATGAATAGACAAATTTCTCAGGTCCAGAAATTTATTTCATAATTTTTGGGGTTCCAGAAGTATACGTTTGATACAGATTACTACAGACTATTCTGTTTTTGACAGATTCTGTTTTCTATGTGTTGTTTGCTTGTTGTGATGAATCTATGAGTAGTATCGAAGGGTATGAACCATAGATAAGTTGGATTACAGTAGATATTACACCAATATGAATTTATAATGAGTTCATTACAGTACCTAAGTGGTGGTTTTATTTTCTTATACTAACGGAGCTTACGAGTTTTGTTTTGAGTTTTGTGTGGTTGAAGTTTTCAAGTTTTGGGTAAAGATTCGATAGACTATGGAATAAGGAGTGGCAAGAGCCTAATATTGGGGATTACCAAGGCAACCCAAGGTAATATTCAAGGAAAACCAAGAGCCTAAGCTTGGGGATGCCCCGGAAGGCATCCCCTCTTTCGTCTTCGTTCATCGGTAACTTTACTTGGAGCTATATTTTTATTCACCACATGATATGTGTTTTGCTTGGAGCATCAATTTCTTTTGTTAGTTTTTCTTTCTGTTAGTTAGAATAATGTTTTGCATCTTTAGGTTCAATAAAAAGTCAAGGATAGCCTTTGCCATGCTTATTTTGCTAGTTTGCATGTTGCTGTTTGAAAACAGAAAGTTTACCGCTGTTGCAAAAATTCCCTAGAAAAGTCAGAGCATGGTCTAATGTTGAATATTGTTTCATATTGAGCTCTGATAAATTTATTACAGTGGGAATTTTAGTTCATAATTGTTGGGGTTAGGGAAGTATTGATACTCTTGCATTCTTTATAGATTGTACTGTTTTGGCAGATTGCTGTTATGGTTGCATTGTTTGCGTATGTTTGCTTGTTTAATGGTTCTATTTGAGGATAGGAGTATTAAATATACAGAGGCATTTAGTATGCAATGTTGAATAATAATTTTAGTGATTTCTTACAGTAGAATATGATAAGGTTTTGCATTGGTTTATACTAACCTATCTCATGAGTTCTTGTTGAGTTTGTTGTGAATGAAGCTTTTGATAAAAAGAGAAACCATGATATGAGAGGAATTAAGGAGACACAAAAGTTTAAGCTTGGGGATGCCCAAGGCACCCCAAGATATTATTTTAAGAAGTCTCAAGTATCTAAGCTTGGGGATGCCCCGGTAGGCATCCAACCTTTCTTCTTCAACAACTATCAGTTAGTATCGGTTGAGCCTAAGTTTTTTCTTCTTCACATGAGTTGTGCTGTCCTTGCAATGTAGTTTTATTTAGCTTTGATTGCTGTTTGAATAAAGTATCAAGATCTGAAATTATTAAATGGGAGAGTCTTCACATTGTTGCATAATTATTCGACTACTCATTGATCTTCACTTATATCTTTTGGAGTAGTTTGTCATTTGCTCTAGTGCTTCACTTATATATTTTGAGCGTGATAATTTTTTGCTCTAGTACTTCACTTAGATCTTTTAGAGCACGGTGGTGGATTTGTTTTAAATAAAATATTGATCTCTCATGCTTCACTTATATTATTTTGAGAGTCATTATTAGCATGGTAATTTGCTTAATGATAATATACTTGGTATTCAAGATATGTGAAACTTTCTTTTGAGTGCGTTGAATACTAAGATAAGTTTGATGCTTGATAATGATTTTGAGATATGAAGGTGATAATATCAAAGTAATGCTAGTTGGGTGATTATGAATTTAAAGAATGCTTGTGCTGAAGTTTGTGATTCCCGTAGCATGCACGTATGGTGAACCGCTTTGTGATGAAGTTGGGGCACAATTTTATTTATTGATTGTCTTTGTAAGTGCATCTAGTGCCACCCCTAGTTAGTTTTGGAGTATTGACGACAAAGTTGGTTGAGGGACTAATGCTTTTGTGAGAATTGCAGGATAACGCAGGTAGTGTCCCTCATTGATTCGGTTTACCTACCGGAGATGACCCCTAAAAATGTATGAAGACATTGAAGACAATGGTGGTATGAGAAGATATTCATATTGAAGACTATGACATGAGAAGACATTGCGTGAAGACTATGGAGCGTGAAGACTGTGTGGATTCGTTGCTTCCTTTTCTTCTTTGTTGAGTCATAGGAACCACCGTACTGTTAAGTGGGGTCCAAGAGAACTAAGTCAGAGTGACTGAAGTGATGCTCAACTCAAATCCTATGTCTTCGAGCGAAGACAAAGAGAGCAAACCTTATCCAGAGCTGGATGAGTCAGCTTTGCTTGTAGCCCAAGTAAAGTTGTCGCGTGTGTTTGAAATCTGACCGTTGGAACACGTGTCAGTTCCTTAGTGACCCAGGGTCATTTTGGACAAATCAGGCTGGGTTGCCTAGTGGCTATAAATAGCCCACCCCCTACACCATAAATTGGTGGCTGCTCAGAGTTAGTTTACGGCTTTTGTTGTTTTGAGAGCAACCCACCTCGAAGCCTTTGAGAGAGAAATCCTTGTGAGGACAAAGCCCAAACACCTAGAGCCAAAGAGTGTTAGGCATCACTGAAATCTTTCTGTCTGTGTGACCTGAAGACTTATTACACTTGAGGACTGTGTATCCTCCAGCCGGTTAGGCGTCGCGTTCTGAGCATCCAAGAGTCATTGTGGATTGCCGGGTGAACGAAGTCTGTGAAGGTTCGGAAGTCTACCTTGAAGACTTACTAGAGTGATTGGGCGAGGACTAAGTGTCTTTAGCTCAAGGGGAATAAGGTGAAGACACGGACTTCTGAGTTGAATCTTAGCCTCCCTAACCAGATGTACAGTTGTCACAGCAACTGGAACTGGTCCAACAAATCCTGTGTCTTCAACAAGTGACTGGTTCTATCTCTTCCCTCCTTTACTTTGAGTTTGTCTTCGTGAAGTCATTGCTTATCTGTCTTATCTGATTGACTTCATTGCTTAACTACTATTGTTGATTGGCTTCATACTATCTTCCATCCTGATCCTACTACCTAGCTGCTATTAGTCTTCGTACGTTAACGCTATTGCATACTTGACTATGGCTTGCTTGTTGTAGTCTATCTTCCTCTGCATATCAATTAGGTCATTTCTATTGTTTGTCTTTGAAACTTCCACATTTTGAAGACTTTGATAAAAATCGCCTATTCACCCCCCCTCTAGTCGATAACTAGCACTTTCAATTGGTATCAGAGCGAGGTACTCCCTAGTTCTGTGTGATTCGGTTTAACCACCTGGAGTTTCAGCTATGTCGACTGCAGGGATAATCAAAGTCTCCGCTGCTTGTCCGGTGTTCGATGGAACTGAATATCTCTACTGGAAGAATAAGATGCGCATGCATCTTGAAGCCATTGATGTCGACCTCTGGTATGTCGTCAAGAATGGCGTTCCCAAAACTGGTGAAGGTGTCACCCCTACTGATGTCAAGAAGTTCATTCAACTGGACTCGAGTGCAAAGAACATCATCTGTGGTCATCTGACCAAAGGACAGTATGGCCGTGTGAGTGCTCTGGAAACGTCAAAGCTAGTCTGGGACTGGCTGTTCAAGGTCAATGAAGGCGTCTCTACACAGAGAGACCAGAGGATCAATGTTCTTCGCAATCTCTTCAATCGCTTCAAGAGAAACGACAATGAAAATGTCCAGCTCACGTTTGATCGCCTCACCGACATCACAAATGAGCTTCAGGCTCTCGGCGCCACTGAGATCACCAAGCATGAAATTGTCAAGACACTGCTGAGATCACTTGACACCTCCTTTGACACCCTTGCCCTCATGATACAAGAACGTCCTGACTTCAAGACACTCGATCCATCTGATATACTTGAGAGGCTCAACACACATGAGTTCCAGCTTTCTGAGAAAAGAGATATCTATGGCCCCAACTATGGCCGAACTCGTGCTTTGAAGGCAAAAGTTGTTTCCTCATCTGAAGAAGAAGAATCTGACTGCGGTTTTGACGATCCTGAAGACATTGGAAGGGAGCTTGCTATGCTTGTGAAGAAGTTCCAGAAATTCACCAAGAAGAAGGGATTCAGAAAGTCTTCACGATCCAGTTCAAGAAATGATGAAGCTTCCACTCAAGACAACAAGAAGAGAACATGTCACAAGTGTAAGAAGCCTGGGCACTACATCTCTGAGTGTCCTCAGTGGGACAACGAGAAGAAGAAGAAGAAGAGCAAGGAATATGACTCCGATGACAAGAAGAAGAAGAAATCTTCGAAGTCTTCTTCCAAGTCCTCATCAAGGTCTTCATCTCACAAGAAGAGCTCATCTGGCAAGGCTCGTGCTTTTATTGGCAAGGAAATGGATTCAGAGGAGGAGTCTGCTTCTGAGGAGGCAGAGGTGGAATCTGAAGCTGAGTCCGACTCTGGTGTTGCAAGTCTGGCTCTGGCCACAACCTACATCGCGAAGTCCATCTTCAACACTGAAGACAATGACTCCCACACCAACGCTGATGATGACAAGGACGATCCTGCTCCCACCTACTGCTTCATGGCACGTGGTGCCAAGGTAAAATCACGCGATGCTTACTTTCAAACGTCAAGTGAAGATGACTCTGATTGTGAATCTAAACCCAGCTACAAAACACTTGCTAAAATTGCTACTGAACAACAAAGGGCTATGGAACATACTCAAAAACTGTTAGACAAAAGCGATGACCTGTTGGACGCGGAAATGACACGTTCACAGTCCTTAGTTGAAGACATAAAAAATCTTCATGCTAAGTATCAAGAACTTGAAAGTCTTCATGAGACGCTCTCAACCACTTATGAAAAGCTCTCCTATGATTATCTTCAAAGGAAGCAAGAGCTTGAGAAACTGAAAGTGACTCATGAAGATCTTCAAAAAGAGAATGAGTCATTTCGCGCTCAACAGATCAGTCCCGCTCAGGATGAATTTGAACCACCATGCTTAAAATGCATTGAGCGTGATAACGCTACCTCTATTGTTAAATGTTCCACTGCTGCTACTGTTGCTCTGTCTTCAACAACTAATGTGGTAACTAACCCCTCTTCTGAGGATACCACTACTATTGCTGATGAAAATGCTAGGTTGAAGACATTGCTTGAAATAGGGATGTACAAAAGTTTGAAGGGACATCAGACACTCTGTGATGTCCTCAAAAAGCAGATTCTAAACCGAAACCCTAGGAAAGAGGGTGTTGGGTTCGAGAGGAAAATGAATGCTGATGATTCCTATTGGAAGCCTGAGCAGTATCCCAAAACCACATGGGTTGCTGCAAAGGAACCTTCAGTGGATCCATCCACTTTATCTGGATTTACCTGTGCTAACCCTATTATCATTGATGAATCCTTTGATGCAAACTATTAACTGTTCAAAAATCAGAATGGTGAAGTGTTTGCCAGGTATATTGGTACTAACTGCAGGAATGGACCTCCTATGAAGAAGATCTGGGTTTCCAAAATCTGCCTTGAGAATCTTCCAGTGAATGTCATCATGACACCACCAGGGAAGAAGACAAACCCCAGACCAAAGGCATCATATGGTCCAACGGCTACTTACGAACACAGGACTCACTTGAGTCACCCTAACGCCAATGTTTTGCAGGGAAATCACACTCAGACTCATGAATATGAGTATGTGTCTTCAAACCGCTATGTTCATAGAACTAAGAACTTTTCTGCTTATTCACATGAGTATCATTCATTTCCTGCAAGGCTATTTGCTAGGGCTTCAAAGCCGAAATTCTCAGATGCTGCACTTAGACTCATTGCTTCTAAGCCACCCCTGAAAATGTGGGTGGTGAAGAAGAATTAACTCTCTTTTGCAGAATGTGGTCTCCAGCCAGCAATCAATGGCGTCCAATATTATTGCTGGGGACCTAAAACATAAAGTGACGCATGATAAAATGACTCACTATGTATTCCACATATGAATCTCTTATCTGTCATACTGTGTGTTCTAATCTTGATCTATGCTGTGATAATCCTAGTATGCATAAAATGCTTATGCTTCACAACATACCTTGTGAAGCCTATCCTCCTAACTGCACTGTAGGGCATGTCACCAAAAGCTTCAGAATGGATTATTGACAGCGGATGCACTAATCATATGACTGGTGATCGAAGTCTTCTCATGGACTCAACCTTACGTCCATCTGACAAGAGTCAAATCACATTTGCTGACACTGGTAAAAGCAAAGTATTGGGTCTAGGTAGAGTTGCAATCTCTAGGGATCAACACATGGATAAAGTGATGCTTGTTAAATTCCTTGGGTTCAACTTAATGTCTGTCTCAATGCTTTGTGACTTAAACATGATTGTGCTATTTGGAAAATATCGTTGCCTTGTACTAATGGAATCTGACAAATCTCTAGTCTTTGAAGGATATAGGAAAGATGATCTATACGTGGTAGATTTCTTAGCAGGTCCACAGCTTGCCGTATGTCTTCTCACAAAAGCTTCAGAGTGCTGGCTCTGGCATCGAAGGCTAGGACATGCTGGCATGAGGAACTTACACTCACTTGTCAAGAAGAAGCATGTCATTGGCATCGAAGATGTCAAGTTCAAGAAGGATCATCTGTGTGGTGCCTGTGAAGCTGGAAAGATGACAAGGGCAAAGCACCCCTCGAAGACAATCATGACAACATCTCAACCCTTCGAGTTGTTACACATGGACTTATTTGGACCTACTCACTACTCCACCCTCACAACAACTGCATGTCTCTATGGCTTCGTCATTGTTGATGACTACTCAAGATACACATGGGTTCATATAATTCTTTACAAGACTGAAGTGCAAGATGTCTTCAGGCGCTTCGCAAATCGAGCAATGAACAATTATGGCGTGAAGATCAAGCATATCAGAAGTGACAATGGCACTGAATTCAAGAACACAGGACTTGATCTGTATCTGGATACAATGGGAATCACTCATGAGTTCTCTGCTCCGTACACACCTCAGCAAAATGGCATCGTTGAGCGCAAAAACAGAACCCTCATTGAGATGGCTCGAACAATGCTAGATGAATACAAGACACCAAGAAAGTTCTGGCCTAAAGCTATTGATACAGCCTGTCACATCATCAACCGTGTTTACATCCACAAGCTTCTGGGAAAAACATCCTATGAGCTCCTTACTGGCAAGAAGCCAAATGTCAGCTACTTCAGAGTCTTTGGTGCTAGGTGCTGGATGAAGGATCCCCATCACAAGTCAAAATTTGAACCCAAAGCTCACGAAGGCTTCATGCTTGGCTATGGAAAGGATTCGCACTCTTACAGAGTCTTCAACCTCTTCCACTACAAAATCGTTGAAACAGTGGATGTGAAATTTGATGAAACCAATGGTTCACAAAGAGAAATTCTGCCATGTACACTAGATGAAGCTCCTTCAAGCAAAACTATCAAGCTGATAGGAACTGGTGAAATCATGCCTTCTGAAGCACAGCCTGAAGAGGAACTTATCATCTCTGCACCAAATCAACCTGAAGACACTGCTCAGACCGAAGACAATACTTCCAATGATGACAATGATCAGCATGAGCAAGGTCTTCGTCCTGTTCATCCTCGTGTTGCAAACGAAGTACAAATCGAGAAGATAATTGACAGCATCAACGCGCCTGGTCCGCTTACTTGCTCAAGAGCAACACAGCTAGCAAACTTCTGTGGACACTTTTCATTTGTGTCAATATCAGAACCCAAGAAAGTTGCTGAAGCTTTTATGGAACCCGAATGGATTCAAGCCATGCAAGAAGAACTTCAACAGTTCAAGCTGAATAATGTTTGGGAACTTGTCAAGCGACCTGACCCTCGCAAGCATAACATTATTGGAACGAAATGGATATATCGAAACAAGCAAGATGAGCATGGTCAAGTCGTCAGAAACAAAGCACGTCTTGTGGCTCAAGGATATACTCAAGTTGAAGGAATTGACTTCGATGAAACATTTGCTCCTGTTGCTAGGCTTGAAGCCATTCGCATTCTGCTAGCCTATGCTAATCATCACAACATCTTGCTATATCAAATGGATGTGAAGAGTGCATTTCTCAATGGCAAGATTGAAGAAGAAGTGTATGTTGCTCAACCACCTGGCTTTGAAGATCCAAAACATCCTGATATGGTGTACAAACTCAACAAAGCACTGTATGGTCTCAAACAAGCTCCTCGCGCTTGTTATGATACAATCAAAGACTTCCTGAAGAGAAAGGGCTTCAAACCAGGATCTCTAGATCCCACACTCTTCACGAAGACATATGATGGTGAACTGTTTGTGTGCCAAATATATGTGGATGACATAATCTTCGGCTGCACCAACCAGAAGTATAGTGATGAGTTTGGATACATGATGCAAGAGCAATATCAGATGTCCATGATGGGAGAACTGAAGTTCTTCCTTGGTCTTCAAATTCGTCAGCAAAGCAATGGCATCTTCATATCTCAAGAAAAGTACCTCAAAGATTGTCTGAAGAGGTTTGGAATGGAAGACTGCAAAGGTTATACGATGCCAATGCCAGCCAAACACCATCTTGGTCCCGACGACAATGGTAAAGAGTTCGATCAAAAGGTATACCGCTCCATGATTGGTTCTTTGCTTTATTTATGTGCATCTAGGCCAGATATTATGCTTAGTGTTTGCATGTGTGCTCGATTCCAAGTGGCACCAAAGGAATCGCATCACTTAGCTGTGAAGCGAATTCTTCGATATTTGGCTTACACCCCAACACTCGGATTATGGTATCCCAAGGGCTCAAAATTTGATTTGGTTGGATTCTCGGATGTTGATTATGCTGGTGACAAGGTGGATCACAAGTCTACATGAGGCACATGTCATTTTCTTGGTCGATCACTTGTCTGTTGGTCTTCAAAGAAGCAGAACTGTGTATCACTCTCAACTGCTGAATCTGAATACATTGTTGCTGGATCCTGTTGTGCTCAGCTTCTATGGATGAAGCAAACTCTCAAGGATTATGGCATCAACCTGAAATAAGCACCTCTCTTCTGCGACAACGAAAGTGCCATCAAGATAGCCAATAATCCAGTCCAGCACTCGAAGACAAAGCACATTGAAATACGTCATCGCTTTCTCAGAGATCATGTTATGAAGAAAGATATAGATATCATGCACGTCAACACTGAAGAGCAGCTAGCAGATATCTTCACAAAGCCCTTGGATGAGAAAAGGTTTTGCAAGTTACGGTGTGAGCTAAATATCTTGGAATCCTCGAATGTCCTGTGATCAGGCACACATCCTAACACTTATGCATGTTGATGACTTAGATGTGCAACACACAAAGTAATGTATATCTTCAATCAATGAAGATTTACACTTTGAGTGTGAATACATTAACATGGAATTTGACTTCGGAGCGCCACGATAATTATGCGCCGTGTCTGGGTCTAATACTTCCTATACGGTGGGTAACGCCACCACCAACTTTCTCTGTTTGAAGTGTTTCACTCATGGCGTTATATTGCAATAACTTCGCATTTGGTTTGTCTTCAGTTTCAATTTATCTTCATGATCTTCTACACTATGATGATTTGATTGCTTTCTGATTTATATATATACTAGTGTTCTGTCCTCTACAACATTCACTTATAGCTATGTCTTCAAGATTGGATCTTTTGAACTAAGTGAATGTGATCGGACCCTAACCTCTCTATGCTTCCTATCTCAAACTCTATCTGTCCAAATCATATGCATTCTATTGAAACTGTCGAATGTCTTCTCTGCGTCCTAGTCAGCAGAAGGCAAAGAGACAAACATTAAATCTGTTTTAAATGACTTATCTTTATTGTTGAAATCCGAAGAAGCCGGAACAACTCTCCGACATGCCTGGCAGGTGTGGGAAGGTGGGACAATTCTAAGTATGTTGCATGCTTGCCACGTACCCATCAGATGTGAACCGCCAGGGGCACCAGCGTAATTGCGCTGTGTCTCTCACCTACTTATAAATACTTGTCCCCTGCGGTAAAGAAATCCTTCTTCCACCTCTCCACCTCCGTCAAAACCCTAGCGCCACCGCTAGCTTGCGACGACACCGGCAACGAAGCGCTTAGCTGCCGCGACTTCTCCGACGCCGTCCTCACGCCGGCCGCGGACATTGTCCTCTCCACCGTCGCCGTAGGTGTCCTCCGTCGCCAAGTTAGGGCACAGTGGGCTGAACTGCTCGGTCTCCTATTCTTCCCATCTAGCAGTTCTTCGTGCGGTAATTATAACTCTATTTTTACCACCTTTTTGATCTTCAAAATTCATCCTGTTTACCAAAAGTAGTTTCTGCCTATTCAATGTTAGATCTATTATGTCTGCATCTCATACTGCCGAGTCAATTCACTTAGATTTCCTGTCTAGTTTGATTCCTCACTTGTACTCATTCACGGATTGGTACAAATCTGGAACCAACTCACCTATATAAGTGAATGTCTTCGCATCATGAGGGCAATATCTTAAAACTGATTTATCTTCAAAATCTTCTGAGAATGCATATGACCTCTTCCCCTTCCCTCGCATCTCTAATGCTGTCACAGGTACATGTCCGTGGGAGAATCCCTTGGTTCTCATAGTCTGCATTCGTTTGCAGAATACTTACAGCATCATATGAATTCTCCTAAAGCCAGTTCCTGCTTGACCAGCAAGCGTAAATCTCTGAAGCCTCTGAACGTATTGAAGCCATTCAGCTTGAAGTTCATGGCTGCAGAAAAATCAGCAAGGAAGGATGGCAGACAGCATCGTGGGGGAACATCAAGGGATCTGCCTGATGATCTGGTAGAAACGTATAAAACAGATCCTGAAGAAGATTACAATCAGCGCAAGACTCGAATCCAATGGATTCGACGCTATTGGGCTGAACAATGGTACAAGTACAAGTTCGTCACCTAGGAGTACGCAGAGAAAAATGCTATCAAGAGCCCTTGGGGTGATATTCTCTATCGAGGCCTTCCCCCCAAGAACAAAGTTGAAGCCATTGTGCAAGAATTCTATCCTTGCATGGTCCATGGACCACAGCCTGAAGAAGCCGACCCATCATCATTGCTCTGGTGTCGTGACGACAATCTCTTCAAGTGCAATTTCCAGTTTGCTAAGGCTTCAGCAAAGGAAAACAAGAAGTCACGGGGATTAGACTTCAATCCTGGTCCCTCTGCTCCCCATGATGATGGCTCACGTGAAGCTGAAGAAAACAGAATTGGCCCCTTTGCAAACCTTGATGGCCTCATCACTTACATCTTGGTCCAAGGTGCCAAGGTAGATCATTCTGATAATGATGCTGACACTGATGAAGCCCCAGCTCCTCCCTCGAAGACATAGAAGCAAAAGAAGCTAAAGGCTTCTAAATCAGCACCTCCAAAAGCTTTACGCGCGAAGCCTCTGGCCACTGCACCTCCTGAAGCCAGTGTGCAGTCTGAAGATCAATCCCGTATCTCCAAGAAGACGGAGAAGAAAAAGCAACTTGTCAGGCATACTGATCAAGCCTTGACTCCTGCCGCCATTCTGCGTGAAGAGCCCATTGATCTGTCCAGTGATGAAGATCTTGCTGATGATGCCCTTGAACAACTGACAAAGAGCAAGGAAGAAGCAGAAATCTTCAACAACTTGCCTCTCTTTGATGTGGCCATCATCCACAATTTCATTGATGAGTGGTTCGACACCCCCAATGTCAGCTTTGAAGATTTACAGCTCCCCATTGGCCTCAGTGTCTCCTTCAATGGTGCCATTGCTTCTGAGCTGGCTCTCGCTCAGCGAATCGTTGAGCTCAAGAACAAGATTGATTATGAGAAGGCTCAATTCAAGAAGCATGTGGCCAAGCTAAGTGTTCAAGACGTCTGAAACTTCAAAGTCATGCTGCATGAGCTTAAAGAAGCTTTTCTGAAGAAGCGCCAAGAAGCTCAAGGCTCTCGTGAGCGCATGAAGAGTTTGGCTGATAAGTGTGTGCTTGCCTACAATGAGGCTGAGAAGCGCAAGTCACTTGGCCGTCCTGGCATTGACCCCAGGATGGCTGCAAAGAAAAAGAAGAAGCTTCCTGCTGACCAGCCTGCACCTTCAAGCCAAGAAGCCCCTCGCATTATCTTCCCAAGTAGCATGACTGTCTCGAAGCCAAAGGTCACCACAACCGCTTCAGAACAGAAGAATACGAGCTGCCGAGGCTGAAGCTAGAAAGAGGAAGAATATTGAAGCCTCTGATGCCGCTCCCTCCAAGAAGAAGCACAAGACCAAGAAGAGTCGGGCTGCTCCCACAGAGCCCCTTGTTGTTGAACCCATCTCAGTGGTTCGTCCTGCATCTGCATCCCAAGAACTTCGCATGACTGTTCATGAGCCTGCTTCCACAGAGGCTCCTGAAGCTGAAGATATACCAGCAGCTGAACCCACCGCTGTTGAAGACATTGGTCATCATGACAACGTTGAAGATGATGAAGTTCTTCCTTAAATCAAATATAATGTGGTATCATCGCCTGTTCGTACGAACAGCGAAAACATCAGCATTGGTCATCCTCTGACGCCAATTGCTCAGGATGCATCGTGGACTGATCACCCACAACAACAAGACTCCCCCAGTACTCCCCAACAACAACAAACCACACCATCTGTACAAGTTGAAGAGGATGAGGACCTGCCCACTCCATCTCCAAAGGCGTCGCCTGTACTTCAAAGGCTTCGCAAAGGACCAAGGCCTCAAGTCCCTCTTCCGAGCGTTCCAGAAGGAGAAGTGCACCGTCAACCTGTTGCACGTCAAGTGTTCTCTGAAGCCACTCCAACTATGAATGTCTCTGTGTTTGAAGCACAAGCTGCTGAAGACAATCCGGCTGCATCAGTCGATGAGGAACGTCAAGAAGAACGTGTCCAAACTCCCCCCATGCCTGAAGAAACAGTTCACGAAGTGAACGTGTTTGTGCCTGACCCTCCAGCTCCTCAAGTGGAGGTTGAAAATCCTGAAGCTGCCACAACCAACGCAAGTGAAGCCAATGATGTTGTCATGGCTGAAGCTAATGTGGAGCTTGAACCAAACAGTGTGCCTGAAGCTAATGAGGCAACTGCTCCTGAAGCACCTGTTGTGGAGCCTGAAGCCTCAGTTGCTGCCACTGCTCCTGTTCCGCCACCACGGCCCTATACAATCGAGCAAGCATACAACCATGGCGAGCTAATCATAGTAAGATGACCCGTTCTGGTCCCTCTGCCTAATGTCTCTGGTCCTCAATTTGACTATCACATTGAGCATAGGCCTCAGGTCCAGAAGCCCAAGCCAAGACTGCCAAGGTTTCCAGGTACTGCAAACTCACCAGGGTCTTTCAATGCGAATGGCTTCAAGAGCCACAACACATTCTTTGACAGCTCGAACAAAACCCCTACATGAAGCCAAGAATATCATCAGATCGGTTCTGGAGTCATCAGCAACGAAGCTATTACTCCTGTGTTCTGTATGATCAAGGGCGCATTTTCCCTCATATGCGCCTCGACACTGAAGCCATTACTGGACTGCCCTGCTTAGAAGAAGCACTTGACTGCTTTCGTGATGCTGGGCTGCTCAGTTTTGTCACAGATAAAGAACACTGGAATGAAGAGCTATTGCTTCAATTCTATGCTACTCTGCACATTCGCGGCTACAACAGAGATATCAAGACATGGATTCTAGAGTGGATGACAGGAAATGTTCATCATGTAGCCAAAGCTCTCGACATCATTGAGCTTACAGGCCTATCCACTCCCGGAGAACTCTATGAACCTGGTTGTCAAAATCACCGCAATGCTTTGGAAAGCATCTTCCATAAGCATGAACCCAATATGAGTCAGATGCTGAGCATGATGAAGCCTTTGCCACGTGATGCTGAATATCCAACAGAGTTCTTTGTTGAAGACCTTGAGTATCTGCCACGCACCATATATCACATCATCAGGCGAACTCTATGGCCTATCAAAGAACATTCATCAGTGGCAAAGCTTGAAGGAGCTATGAAGACTTTGGTCTTCTATATTCTCAATGGCATCAGCTTCAATGTGCAAGACTTCTTCATCAGGAAACTGGCTGCATCTGGATCTGATCTATTTGGTCTGAAGTTTTATGCTCCATGGGTCATGCGCCTCATCAAGCGACACTCATCTGTCAACTATCAACCTTCTGCTCGCAATCATGTGATTTTTCTACCAGAGGTTGATATGTCAGTTGAAGCTATATACCCTGAACCTGCCAAGAAGCCTCTTTGTCTTCAGAATGCCGAGCACCAAAGCTTCACTCAACCCATTGAAGGTGTTCAAGCAGCAACACGAATCTATCCATTGGCTGGAAATACTCGTCTGCCTCATCGAGCACCTACTGAAGCCACTGAAAGCACCATTGCCCAAAGGCCTCGGAAGCGTTCTCGCGTTCTCAATGACCGAGAACTTCTTGTGGCCCTTCATCAGAAACAGGATAAGCATCATTTCTGGCTCAAGAGACAGGTGCAAAGCCTCTTGGTGGATGTCAATCGCATTCGCAACCTTGCCACCAAGAATGCCTCTGTTGCTCATGAAACTTGTCGGCGATCATGGAAGAGTTTGACCTGCTCAGTGCTGAAGCTGATCTTCAAGACGATGGCTTCAATGAAAGATTCCAGTTTGACTCCACTCCTCCACGGACTGTTGTCCTACGTCGTACTCCATCTCTTGAAGACTCTGAATATTCTTCCTCCGCGGCAACGGTAAATGTCATCGATGATGAAGATGATGCTACTTCACCACCTCCTCCTACTGCACGCATCGACACTGCACCAAGTTCATCTGCACCGCCACCCAACGACGACAACCCTGCTGCTTCACCTACTCATGTTGACGAGTAGATGCTCTATGTCTTCAAACCTTTTTGGTCCTTACTGACAAAAGGGGGAGAAGCGTATGAGTTGATAGTCTTCAAGCCTGTTCATATGGGCGGTTGCATTATATTTTTGCCTTGTGCTTACAACTCTTGCCTTTTAAAACATTTGGTTCTTTGAGTTGTAACACCTAAACTTGATGGTCGTCTGCTACTTATTTGCTTTACTGTGATGCGATGATAAATTCCGCATGTGCGATGATAAGTTCCGCACTTAGATCATCCTGCAGACGTCCATTTTTCATTATGCATGTCATTCTATATGCTATATCATTTCATGCATGATGAATTATCTTCATAAGTTGAAGTGGATCTCCACAAGTACAACCTGCCATGTGCATTTGCATTCCAAAAGCAAAATTACTTATATGCACATCTTCAGGGGGAGCCCTTGCTACTTATGAAGACAATTCCTATCCTTTACAATTTCGCATACTTTATCCCCGTTGAAAACTTCAACCAGTTTGTCATCAATCACCAAAAAGGGGGAGATTGTAAGTGCATCTAGTGCCACCCCTAGTTGGTTTTGGAGTATTGACGACAAAGTTGGTTGAGGGACTAATGTGTTTGTGAGAATTGCAGGATAACGCAGGTAGTGTCCCTCATTGATTCGGTTTACCTACCGGAGATGACCCCTAAAAATGTATGAAGACATTGAAGACAATGGTGGTATGGGAAGATATTCATATTGAAGACTATGACATGAGAAGACATTGCGTGAAGACTATGGAGCGTGAAGACTGTGTGGATTCGTTGCTTCCTTTTCTTCTTTGTTGAGTCATAGGAACCACCGTACTGTTAAGTGGGGTCCAAGAGAACTAAGTCAGAGTGTCTGAAGTGATGCTCAACTCAAATCATATGTCTTCGAGCGAAGACAAAGAGAGCAAACCTTATCCAGAGCTGGATGAGTTAGCTTTGCTTGTAGCCCAAGTAAAGTTGCCGCGTGTGTTTGAAATCTGACCGTTGGAACACGTGTCAGTTCCTTAGTGACCCAGGGTCATTTTGGACAAATCAGGTCGGGTTGTCTAGTGGCTATAAATAGCCCACCCCCTACACCATAAATTGGTGGCTGCTCAGAGTTAGTTTACGGCTTTTGTCGTTTTGAGAGCAACCCACCTCGAAGCCTTTGAGAGAGAAATCCTTGCGAGGACAAAGCCCAAACACCCAAAGCCAAAGAGTGTTAGGCATCACTGTAGTCTTTCTGTCTGTGTGACCTGAAGACTTATTACACTTGAGGACTATGTATCCTCCAACCGGTTAGGCGTCGCGTTCTGAGCATCCAAGAGTCATTGTGGATTGCCGGGTGAACAAAGTCTGTGAAGGTTCAGAAGTCTACCTTGAAGACTTACCAGAGTGATTGGGAGAGGACTAAGTGTCTTTAGCTCAAGGGGAATAAGGTGAAGACACGGTCTTCTGAGTTGAATCTCAGCCTCCCTAACCAGACGTACAGTTGTCACACCAATTGGAACTGGTCCAACAAATCATGTGTCTTCAACAAGTGACTGGTTCTATCTCTTCCCTCCTTTACTTTGAGTTTGTCTTCGTGAAGTCATGGCTTATCTGTCTTATCTGATTGACTTCATTGCTTGACTACTATTGTTGATTGGCTTCATACTATCTTCCATCCTGATCCTACTACCTAGGTGCTATTAGTCTTTGTATGTTAACGCTATTGCATACTTGACTATGGCTTGCTTGTTGTAGTCTATCTTCCGCTGCATATCAATTAGGTCATTTCTATTGTTTGTCTTCGAAACTTCCACGTTTTGAAGACTTTGATAAAAATCGCCTATTCACCCCCCCTCTAGTCGATAACTAGCACTTTCAGTCTTCCTTATGAGTGGCGGTCGGGGACGAGTGATGGTCTTTTCCTACCAATCTAACCCCCTAGGAGCATGCGCGTAGTGCTTTGGTTTTTAATGACTTCTAAATTTTTGCAACAAGTGCATGAGTTCTTATGATTAATGTTGAGTCCACGGATTATGCGCACTCTCACCCTTCCGCCTTTGCTAGCCTCTCTAATACCGCACACTTTTCGCCGGTATCATACACCTACCATATACCTTCCTCAAAACAGCCACCATACCTACCTATTATGGCATTTCCATAGCCATTCCGAGATATATTGCCAGGCAATTTTCCACCATTCCGTTTATTATGACACGCTCCATCATTGTCCTATTGCTTTTTGCATGAACATGTAGTTGACATTGTATTTGTGGCAAGGCCACCTTCATAATTTTCATACATGTCGCTCTTGATTCATTGCATATCCGGTACACCGCCGGAGGCATTCATATAGAGTCATATTTTGTTCTAAGTATCGAGTTGTAATTGTTGAGTTGTAAGAAAAATAAAGGGACAAATGCATTTTTGCCCCTAGTTGGAACCTACCCATGGGTTTTGCCCTTACTTTTCGACTCTGCTCAGTTTTGCCCTTAGATTTTGCTCCGAGGTCGCCCGAATGCCCTTTGACCATTTGACCAATACTTTGAAAATTCATAACAAATTAATATGAGCACAAAAAAATGCAAATACAATATCAAAATGTTCAGATAAACATTACCTTTATGTGTATGTCACTTGCATTCAAGACAAAAGTACCATTTAAGCAACGTAAGGTTATTAATGTTATTAACATTATTAAAAATAAAAAGGTATAAACAATAACTTTTTCAAGAATAAAAATAACACGCAAATGCAGGTGGCGTTTTATGAACATCCCGATATCTTATTGGCATTATTTCAAGTTCATATCAACTTGTTATGAAGTTTCAAAATAATGGTCAAAGTCGTTTCAACATTCATCACAAGTTGATATGAACTCAGAAAAATGCAAATAAGATATTAGGATGTTCACAAAACGTCACCTACATTTGCATGTAATTTTTATTCCTGAAAAAAATTATTTTTATACCATTTTATTTATAGTAACCTTAATAACATTAATAACCTTAGGTTGTTTAAATGGTACTTTTGTCCTCAATAAAAATGACATACACATAAAGGTAATGTTTATCTTAACATTTTGATATCTTATTTGCATTTTTCCGAGTTTATATCAATTTCTTATGAATTTTCAAAGTATTGGTAAAACGGTCAAAGGGCATTAAAGCGACCTCGGAGGAAAATCTAAGGGCAAAACTGAGCAGAGTCAAAAAGTAAGGGCAAAACCCGTGGGTAGGTTCCAACTAGGGGCAAAAATGCAATTGTCCCAAAAATAAAAGTGTGATGATCATCATTAGTAGAGCATTCTCCCAGTGAGGAAAGGATGATGGAGACTATGATTCCCCCATAAGTCGGGATGAGACTCCGGACGAAAAATAAAAAAAGAGGCCATAAAAAAAAGAAAAGGCCCAAACAAAAAAATGAGAGAAAAAGAGAGAAGGGACAATGCTACTATCCTTTTACCACACTTGTGCTTCAAAGTAGCACCATGATCTTCATGATAGAGAGTCTCATATGTTGTCACTTTCATATACTAGTGGGAATTTTTCATTATAGAACTTGGCTTGTATATGCCAATGATGGGCTTCCTCAAAGTGCCCTAGGTCTTCGTGAGCAAGCAAGTTGGATGCACACCGACTTAGTTTCTTTTGTTGAGCTTTCATATACTTATAGCTCTAGTGCATCCGTTGCATGGCAATCCCTACTCACTCACATTGATATCTATTGATGGGCATCTCCATAGCCCGTTGATATGCCTAGTTGATGTGAGACTATCTTCTCCTTTTTGTCTTCTCCACAACCACCATTCTATTCCACCTATAGTGCTATGTCCATGGCTCACGCTCATGTATTGCGTGAAAGTTGAAAGAGTTTGAGATTATTAAAGTATGAAACAATTGCTTGGCTTGTCATCGGGGTTGTGCATGATTAAATACTTTGTGTGATGAAGACAGAGCAACAGCCAAACTATATGATTTTGTAGGGATAACTTTCTTTAGCCATGTTATTTTGAGAAGACATAATTGCTTTGATTAGTATGCTTGAAGTATTATTACTTTTATGTCAATATGAACTTTTGTCTTGAATATTTCGGATCTGAATATTCATACCACAATTAATAATATTTCCATTGAAATTATGCCAAAGTATCACTCCGCATCAAAAATTATTTTTTATCATTTACCCACTCGAGGACGAGCAGGAATTAAGCTTGGGGATGCTTGATACGTCTCCAACGTATCTATAATTTTTGATTGCTCCATGCTACTTTATCTACTGTTTTAGGCAATATTGGGATTTATTATCCACTTTTATATTATTTTTGGGACTAACCTATTAACTGGAGGCCCAACCCAGATTTGCTATTTTATGCCTATTTCAGTGTTTCGAGGAAAAGGAATATCAGACGGAGTCAAAATGGAACGAAATCAACTGGAGAAGTTATTTTTGGAAGGAAAGCAACCTGATGGACTTGGAGTGCACGTCACGGGAGTCCCGGGCTGCCCACGAGGGTAGGGGGGCGCCCCCCCTGGGCGCGCCCCCTGCCTCGTGAGAACCCGGAGGTCCACCGATGTACCCCCTGCACCCATATATACATACGTACCCTAAAACTTCCAGAACAGAAGATAGATCGGGAGTTCCGCCGCCGCAAGCCTCTGTAGCCACCAAAAACTAATCGGGACCCTATTCCGGCACCCTGCCGGAGGGGTATCCCATCACCGGTGGACATCTTCATCATCCCGGCGCTATCCATGATGAGGAGGGAGTAGTTCACCCTCGGGGCTGAGGGTATGTACCAATAGCTATGTGTTTGATCTCTCTCTCTCTCTCGTGTTCCCTCTATGGCACGATCTTGATGTATCCCGAGCTTTGCTATTGTGGTTGGATCTTATGATGTTTCTCCCCCTCTACTCTCTTGTGATGAATTGAGTTTCCCCTTTGAAGTTATCTTATCGGATCGAGTCTTTTATGAGAATCTTGATGTATGTCTTGCGATCCACTTGATGTATGTTTTGGTGATCAACTTGCGGGTTTCGTGACATTGGGAACCTATGCATAAGGGTTGGCACACGTTCTTGACTCTCCGGTAGAAACTTTGGGGCACTCTTTGAAGTACTTTTATGTTGGTTGGATGAATCTGAGATTGTGTGATGCATATCGTATAATCATGCCCACGGATACTTGAGGTGACAATGGAGTATCTAGGTGACATTAGGGTTTTGGTTGATTTGTGTCTTAAGGTGTTATTCTAGTACGAACTCTTTTATAGATCGATCCGAACGAATAACTTTGAGGTGGTTTCGTACCCTACCATAATCTCTACGTTTGTTCTGCGCTATTAGTGGCTTTGGAGTGACTCTTTGTTGCATGTTGAGGGCTTGTTATATGATCTATCTATGTTATTATTGTTGAGAGAACTTGCACTAGTGAAAGTATGAACCCTAGGCCTTGTTTCCTATCATTGCAATACCGTTTACACTCACTTTTATCGCTCGCTACCTTGCTGTTTTTATTATTTCAGACTACAAATACCTTTATCTACTATCCGTTTTGCACTTGTATCTTCATCTCTTCGCCGAACTAGTGCACCTATACAATTTGCCATTGTATTGGGTGTGTTGGGGACACAAGAGACTCTTTGTTATTTGGTTGCAGGGTTGCTTGAGAGAGACCATCTTCATCCTACGCCTCCTACGGATTGATAAACCTTAGGTCATCCACTTGAGGGAAATTTGCTACTGTCCTACAAACCTGTACACTTGAAGGCCCAACAACGTCTACAAGAAGAAGGTTGTGTAGTAGATATCACGTATCGACGAGCCCACTTGTCATGTGATAGGGCCACGTTATCCACTTGATGGTCCAATTGCTTGATTTCTTCCAGTAAGGCCGCCTTTCGTCACATTAGATCACTCCCAATATTAGCTCCCTAACGACGCAGGTGATGTCGGTCTCGACGTATACAATGTTGCCACTCATCCAAGGCATCACATAACGGACCATAACGATGAGGTCTATTTGTCCTAGCCGCACCCAAGATACGCTTGATCATCTCGACAAAGCCCGGTTGGGGGATCCACTATTTCTCAAAAAAGAAACGTTTAGGAATTCTGCGATAATTCTTCCCAGACTGAAGAATGAGAGAGCAATGATCTGATCCCAGCCGAGTCTCTACTATAAGAGAGCTTGCTGGGACCTTTGCCTCCCAATCCGTGGAGACAAAAACTCTGTCTAATACACATTGGACTGGATTGTCCTGGTTGTTAGTCCATGTAAAGCAAGCCCCCACCTGGTGTAACTCGATAAGAGCTAGCTCTGCCACTCCATTAGTTAAACAAATCAACCAACCCTTGATCATTAATTATCTGATTGATTGTGTCCTTTGCGGGGTGGATTAAATTAAAGCCCCCCCCCCATGACAACTGGCCTATTGCATTCAAGATCTTGATGAAGGTTACTCTCAAGAAGTCCCGAGATCTAGCATGGTCTGCTGGCCCATACATCAGCACTAATTCCCATCTAAAGTTAACTTCCTTTATAATCGCGACCACACGCTTGCCCGGTGGCTCACATGCAGCAGTTTGAGGGTTCAGCCTCCTCGCTAGCCGCCCCATTGGCCCATGTGTGGCCGAGGCATCCTGATCCAGTGTTCTACAAGAGCGACCGCAACATCACGTCTTTTATAATCGCATCACCACATGCCTTTCTCATGGCACACAAGCAACAATCTCTGGCTCAGAAGCCGGCATCGCACATCCCCATGCAGCAGCATCAACCGCTATCATAGGTCTCCTCAACGCAGCTCGCAACAACACCTTGCTTGCAGCAAAAAGGCACGCCTGCACTAGGTACTACACATCGGCGCCCTCGCCATGCCCGTCACAGGCCTCGCAGCACCGGTGGTTGTTGTCGTAACATCTTTGGCCGTCGTTGCAGAGTCGTGGCTTCATGTGCTCATTGGAGCGATGCTCCCCATAGCGTTGCTTCCAATTGCATCGCGGTCCCTCAGGGCTTTCCTAAGCCTTATCCTTGCTCACTTGCTTTCACCGGAAGAGGCCCGCGGGGCAATGGATGGTTCAAGTGTTGGGCTATAGGGGCTGTCCGGTTTTAGGCCAACTCCAGCGCGCTACCCCATCCTGTCCGGGTGCGTCCGTTTGGGGTAAAACGAACATACACAATGGCCCAGCGCGCGTGCGCGAACAGACTTTTGTCCGTTTTATGTCCGCTTTCGACCCATCCCCGGGCCAAGTTTGGGCCGCTTTTGGGGTGAAATGGACAGCGTGCGGACAGGCGCGACATGTGCACGTGTCCTCCCCTGGCCCACCCGTCGATGGCACGGGGCCCTCTTTTTCTATCCGCCCCCTCCCCCCTCCAGCCGCACCCCCACACTTCTCCACTCTTGCCCCTCGCCGCCGCCGCCCCTTGTTGGGGAACGTAGTAATTTCAAAAAAATTCCAACGAACACGCAAGATCATGGTGATGCATAGCAATGAGAGGGGAGAGTGTTGTCCACGTACCCTCGTAGACCGTAAGCAGAAGCGTTAGCACAACGCGGTTGATGTAGTCATACGTCTTCACGGCCCGACCGATCAAGCACAGAAAGCACGGCACCTCCGAGTTCTTGCACACGTTCAGCTCGATGACGTACCCGAACTTCGATCCAGCCGAGTGTCGAGGGAGAGTTCCGTCAGCACGACGGCATGGTGACGATGATGATGTTCTACCGACGTAGGGCTTCGCCTAAGCACCGCTACAATATTATCGAGGTGGACTATGGTGGAGGGGGGCACCGCACACGGCTAAGAGATCCAAGGGATCAATTGTTGTTGTGCCTAGAAGTGCCCCCTGCCCCTGTATATAAAGGATCAAGGGGGAGGGGGCGGCCGGCCAGGAGGAGGCGCGCCAGGGAGAAGTCCTACTCTCACCGGGAGTAGGACTCCCTCCTTTCCTAATCCAAGTAGGAGAGGGGAAGGAAGGGGAGGAGAAGGAGAAGGAAGGAGAGGGAGGAAAAGGAGGAAAGGAGGGTCGGCCCCCTAGTCCAATTCGGTTTGGGCTAGGGGGGGCGCGCGCCCTGCCTCCTCTCTTCCACCACTTGGCCCATGAGGCCCATTACTTCTTCCTCGTATTCCCGTAACTTCCCGGTACCCCGAAAAATACCCGAATCACTCGGAACCTTTCCGAAGTCTGAATATAGTCATTCAATATATCGATCTTTACATCTCGACCATTTCGAGACTCCTCGTCATGTCCCCGATATCATCCGGGACTCCGAACTCCTTCGGTACATTAAAACACATAAACTCATAATATAAATATCATCGAAACCTTAAGCGTGCGGACCCTACGAGTTCGAGAACTATGTAGACATGACCGAGACACGTTTCCGATCAATAACCAATAGCGGAACCTGGATGCTCATATTGGCTCCTACATATTCTACGAAGATCTTTATCGGTCAAACCGCATAACAACATACGTTGTTCCCTTTGTCATCGGTATGTTACTTGCCCAAGATTCGATCGTCGGTATCTCAATACCTAGTTCAATCTCATTACCGGAAAGTCTCTTTACTCGTTATGTAATGCATCATCCCGCAACTAACTTATTAGTTGCAATGCTTGCGAGGCTTAAGCGATGTGCATTACCGAGTGGGCCCAGAGATACCTCTCCGACAATCGGAGTGACAAATCCTAATCTCGAAATACGCCAACCCAACAAGTACCTTCAGAGACACCTGTAGAGCACCTTTATAATCACCCAGTTACGTTGTGACGTTTGGTAGCACACAAAGTGTTCCTCCGGTAAACGGGAGTTGCATAATCTCATAGTCATAGGAACATGTATAAGTCATGAAGAAAGCAATAGCAACATCCTATACTATCAAGTGCTAAGCTAATGGAATGGGTCAAGTCAATCACATCATTCTCCTAATGATGTGATCACGTTAATCAAATGACAACTCTTTGTCCATGGCTAGGAAGCATAACCATCTTTAATTAATGAGCTAGTCAATTAGAGGCATACTAGTGACACTCAGTTTGTCTATGTATTCACACATGTATCATGTTTCCGGTTAATACAATTATAGCATGAATAATAAACATTTATCATGAAATAAGGAAATAAATAATAACTTTATTATTGCCTCTAGGGCATATTTCCTTCAGTCTCCCACTTGCACTAGAGTCAATAATCTAGTTCACATCACCATGTGATTTAACACCAATATCCACATCTGTATGTGGTTAACACCCATAGTACACATCGTCATGTGACCAACACCCAAAGGGTTTACTAGAGTCAATAATGTAGCTCACATCGCTATGTGATTAACACCCAAAGAGTACAAAGGTATGATCATGTTTTGTTCGTGAGAGAAATTTAGTCAACGGGTCTGTCACATACAGAGCCGTATGTATTTTGCAAATACTCTATGTCTTCAATGCTCTGCATGAAGCTACTCTAGCTAATTGCTCCCACTTTCAATATGTATCCAGATTGAGACTTAGAGTCATCTGGATCAGTGTAAAAGCTTGCACCGATGTAACTCTTTACGACGGGCTCTTTTATCACATCCATAATCGAGAAATATTTCCTTAGTCCTCACTAAGGATTTTCTTGACCGCTATCCAGTGATCTACTCTTAGATCAAAATTGTACTCCCTTGCCAAACACAGAGCAAGGTATACAATAGGTCTGGTACACAGCATAGCATACTTTATAGAACCTATGACTGAGGCATAGGGAATGACTTTTCATTCTCTTTCTATTTTTTCTGTCATGGTCGGGTTTTGAGTCTTACTCAACTTCACACCTTGCAACACAGACAAGAACTCCTTCTTTAATTGTTCCATTTTGAATTACTTCAAAATCTCATCAAGGTATGTACTCATTGAAAAAATCTTATCAAGCGTCTTGATCTATCTCAATAGATCTTGATGCTCAATATGTAAGTAGCTTTACTGAGGTCTTTCTTTTAAAGAACTCCTTTCAAACACTTCTTTATGCTTTCCAGGAAAATTCTACATCATTTCTGATCAACAATATATCACTCACATATACTTATCAGAAAGGCTGTAGTGCTCCCACTCACTTTATTATAAATACAGGCTTCACTTCAAGTCCGTATAAAACTATATGCTTTCATCAACTTATCAAAGCATATATTCCAACTCCGAGATGCTTGCACCAGTCCATAGATGGATCGCTGGAGCTTGCACATTTTGTTAGCACCTTTAGGATTGACAAAACCTTCTGGTTGCATTATATACAACTCTTCTTTAAGAAAACCATTAAGAAATGCAATTTTTACATCCATTTGCCAGATTTTATAAAATGTGGCAATTGCTAACATGATTCGGTCAGACTTTAAGCATCGCTATAGTTGAGAAAATCTCATTGTATTCAACACCTTGAACTTGTGGAAAAACCTTTTGCGATAAGTCGAGCTTTGTAGATAGTAACACTACTATCAATGTTCGTCTTCCTCTTGAAGATCCATTTATTTTGTATGGCTTGCCGATCATCGGGCAAGTCCACCAAAGTCCACACTTTGTTCTCATACATGGATCCTATCTCAGAGTTCATGGCCTCCAGCCATTTCGCGGAATCTGGGCTCATCATCGCTTCCTCATAGTTGGTAGGTTTATCATGGTCTAGTAACATGACTTCCAGAACAGGATTACTGTACCACTCTGATGCGGACCATACTCTGGAAGACCTACGAGGTTCTGTAGTAACTTGATCTGAAGTTTCATTATCATCATCATTAGCTTCCTCACTAATTGGTGTAGGAATCACTGGAACTGATTTCTGTGATGAACTACTTTCCAATTCGGGAGAAGGTACAATTACCTCATCAAGTTCTACTTTCCTCCCACTCACTTCTATCAAGAGAAACTCCTTCTCTAGAAAGGATCCATTTTAGCAACGAATATCTTGCCTTCAGATCGGTGATAGAAGGTGTACCCAACAGTTTCCTTTGGGTATTCTATGAAGACACACTTCTCCGATTTGGGTTCGAGCTTATCAGGTTGAAACTTTTTCACACAAGCATCACAACCCCAAACTTTTAGAAACGGCAACTTTGGTTTCTTGCCAAACCACAGTTCATAAGGTGTCATCTCAACGGATTTTGATGGTGCCCTATTTAAAGTGAATACAACTGTCTCTAATGCATAACCCCAAAACGATAGTGGTAAATCGGTAAGATACATCATAGATCGCACCATATCCAATAAAGTGCGGTTACGACGTTCGGACACACCATTACGCTGTAGTGTTCCATGTGGCGTGAGCTGTGAAACTATTCCACATTGTATAAAATGAAGACCAAACTCGTAGCTCAAATATTCATCTCTACGATCAGATGATAGAAACTTTATTTTCTCGTTATGATGATTTTTCCACTTCACTCTGAAATTCTTTGAACTTTTCAACTATTTCAGACTTATGTTTCATCAAGTAGATATACGCATATCTGTTCAAATCATCTATGAAGGTCAGAAAATAACGATACTTGCCACGAGCATCAACACTCATTGGATCGCATACATCCGTATGTATTATTTCCAACAAGTCAGTAGCTTGTTCCTTTGTTCCGGAGAACGGAGTTTTAGTCATCTTGCCCAAAAGGCACGGTTCACAAGCATCAAATGATTCATAACCAAGTAATTCCAAAAGTCCATATTTATGGAGTTTCTTCATGCGCCTTACACTGATATGACCCAGACGGCAGTGCCACAAATAAGTTGCACTATCATTATCAACTTTGCATCTTTTGGCATCAAAATTATGAATATGTGTATTACTACGATCGAGATCCAACAAACTATTTTCATTGGGTGTATGACCATCGAAGGTTTTATTCATGTAAACAGAACAACAATTATTCTTTGACTTTAAATGAATAATCGTATCGCAATAAACATGGTCAAATCATATTCATGCTCAACGCAAACGCCAAATAACATTTATTTAGGTTTAACACTAATCCCGAAAGAATAGGGAGTGTGCGATGATGAGCATATCAATCTTGGAACCACTTCCAATACACATCATCACTTCACCCTCAACTAGTCTATGTTTATTCTATAACTCCTGTTTCAAGTTACTAATCTTAGCAACCGAACAAGTATCAAATACTCAGGGGCTATTATAAACACTCGTAAGGTACACATCAATAACCTGTATATCAAATATACCCTTGTTCACTTTTCCATCCTACTTATCCACCTAATATTCAGGGTATTTCCGCTTCCAGTGACCATTTCCTTTGCAGTGTAAGCACTCAGTTTCAGGCTTTGGTCCAGATTTGGTCTTCTTCACGGGAGTGACAACTTGTTTGCCATTCTACTTGAAGTTTCCCTTTCTTTCCCTTTGCCCTTTTCTTGAAACTAGTGGTCTTGTCAATCATCAACACTTGATGCTCTTTCTTGATTTCTACCTTCGTCGATTTCAACATCATGAAGAGCTCGGGAATCGTTTTCGTCATCCCTTGTGTACTATAGTTCATCACGAATTCTAGTAACTTAGTGATGGTGACTAGAGAATTCTGTCAATCACTATCTTATCTGGAAGATTAACTCCCACTTGATTCAAGCGATTGTAGTACCCAGACAATCTGAGCACATGCTCACTAGTTGAGCGATTCTCCTCCATCTTTTAGCCATAGAACTTGTTGGAGACTTCATGTCTCTCAACTCGGGTATTTGCTTGAAATATCAACTTCAACTCCTAGAACATCTCATATGGTCCATGACATTCAAAACGTCTTTGAAGTCCCGATTCTAAGCCGTTAAGCATGGTGCACTAAACTATCAAGTAGTCATCATACTAAGCTAGCCAAATGTTCATAACACCTGCATCTGCTCCTGCAATAGGTTTGTCACCTAGCCGTGCATTAAGGACATAATTCTTCTGTGCAGCAATGAGGATAAACCTCAGATCACGGATCTAATCCGCATCATTGCTACTAACATCTTTCAACACAATTTTCTCAAGGAACATATCAAAATAAACATATGAAAGCAACAACGCAAGCTATTGATCTACAACATAATTTGCAAAATACTACCAGGACTAAGTTCGTGATAAATATAAGTTCAGTTAATCATATTACTTAAGAACTTCCACTTAGACAGACATCTCTCTAGTCATCTAAGTGATCACGTGATCCAAATCAACTAAACCATGTCCGATCATCACGTGAGATGGAGTAGTTTTCAATGGTGAACATCACTATGTTGATCATATCTACTATATGATTCACGCTCGACCTTTCGGTCTCCGTGTTCCGAGGCCATATCTGTATATGCTAGGCTCGTCAAGTTTAACCTGAGTATTCCGCATGTGCAACTGTTTTGCACCCGTTGTATTTGAACGTAGAGCCTATCACACCCGATCATCATGTGGTGTCTCAGCACGAAGAACTTTTGCAACGGTGCATACTCAGGGAGAACACTTCTTGATAATTAGTGAAAGATCATCTTAAAATGCTACCGTCAATCAAAGCAAGATAAGATGCATAAAGGATAAACATCACATGCAATCAATATAAGTGATATGATATGGCCATCATCATCTTGCGCTTGTGATCTCCATCTCCGAAGCACCGTCGTGATCACCATCGTCACCGGTGCGACACCTTGATCTCCATCGTAGCATCGTTGTCGTTACGCCATCTATAGCTTCTATGACTATCGCTACCGCTTAGTGCTAAAGTAAAGCAATTACAGGGCGTATGCATTTCATACAATAAAGCGACAACCATATCGCTCCTGCCAGTTGCCGATAACTCGATTACAAAACATGATCATCTCATACAATAAAATATAGCATCACGTCTTGACCATATCACATCACAACATGCCCTGCAAAAACAAGTTAGACGTCCTCTACTTTGTTGTTGCAAATTTTACGTGGCTGCTACGGGCTTAGCAAGAACCGTTCTTACCTACGCATCAAAACCACAACGATAGTTTGTCAAGTTGATGCTGTTTTAGCCGTCGTTGCAGAGTCGCAGCTTCATGTGCTCATTGGAGCGATGCTCCCCACAGCGTTGCTTCCAGTTGCATCGCGGTCCCTTAGGGCTTTCCTAAGCCTTATCCTTGCTCAATTGCTTTCCCTGGAAGAGGCCCGCGGGGCAATGGATGGTTCAAGTGTTGGGCTATAGGGGCTGTCCGGTTTTAGGCCAACTCCAGCGCGCGACCCCATCCTGTCCGGGTGCATCCGTTTGGGATAAAACGGACATACGCGACGGCCCAGCGTGCGTGCGCAAACGGACTTTTGTCCATTTTATGTCCGCTTTCGACCCATCCCCGGCCCAAGTTTGGGCCGCTTTTGGGGTGAAATGGACAGCGTGCGGACAGGCGTGGCCTGTGCGCGTATCCTTCCCTGGCCCACCCGTCGATGGCACGGGGCCTTCTTTTTCTATCCGCCCCCTCCCCCCTCCAGCAGCACCCCCACACTTCTCCACTCTTGCCCCTCGCCGCCGCCGCCCCTTGTCGGGGAGCGCAGTAATTTCAAAAAAATTCCTACGCACACGCAAGATCATGGTGATTCATAGCAACGAGAGGGGAGAGTGTTGTCCACGTACCCTCGTAGACCGTAAGCAGAAGCGTTAGCACAACACGGTTGATGTAGTCGTACGTCTTCACGACCCGACCGATCAAGCACCGAAAGCACGACACCTCCGAGTTCTTGCACACGTTCAGCTCGATGACGTCCCCCGAACTCCGATCCAGCCGAGTGTCGAGGGAGAGTTCCGTCGGCACGATGGCGTGGTGACGATGATGATGTTCTACCGACGCAGGGCTTCGCCTAAGCACCGCTACGATATTATCGAGGTGGACTATGGTGGAGGGGGGCACCGCACACGACTAAGAGATGCAAGAGATCAATTGTTGTTGTGCCTAGAGGTGCCCCCTGCCCCCGTATATAAAGGATCAAGGGGGAGGGGGCGGCCGGCCAGGAGGAGGCACACCAGGGAGAAGTCCTACTCCCACCGGGAGTAGGACTCCCTCCTTTCCTAATCCAAGTAGGAGAGGGGAAGGAAGGGAAGGAGAAGGAGAAGGAAGGAGAGGGAGGAAAAGGAGGAAAGGGGGCCCGACCCCCTAGTCCAATTCGGTTTGGGCTAGGGGGGTCGCGCGCCCTGCCTCCTCTCTTCCACCACTTGGCCCGTGAGGCCCATTACTTCTTCCTCGTATTCCCGTAACTCCCCGGTACCCCGAAAAATACCTGAATCACTCGGAACCTTTTCAAAGTCTGAATATAGTCGTCCAATATATCGATATTTACGTCTCGACCATTTCGAGACTCCTCGTCATGTCCCCGATCTCATCTGGGACTCCGAACTCCTTTGGTACATCAAAACACATAAACTCATAATATAACTGTCATCGAAACCTTAAGCGTGTGGACCCTACGGGTTCGAGAACTATGTAGACATGACCGAGACACGTTTCCGGTCAATAACCAATAGCGGAACCTGGATGCTCATATTGGCTCCTACATATTCTACGGAGATCTTTATCGGTCAAACCGCATAACAACATACGTTGTTCCCTTTGTCATCGGTATGTTACTTGCCCGAGATTCGATCGTCGGTATCTCAATACCTAGTTCAATCTCGTTACCGGAAAGTCTCTTTACTCGTTATGTAATGCATCATCCCACAACTAACTAATTAGTTGCAATGCTTGCAAGGCTTAAGTGATGTGCATTACCGAGTGGGCCCAAAGATACCTCTCCGACAATTGGAGTGGCAAATCCTAATCTCGAAATACGCCAACCCAACAAGTACCTTCGGAGACACCTGTAGAGCACCTTTATAATCACCCAGTTATGTTGTGAAGTTTGGTAGCACACAAAGTGTTCCTCCGGTAAACGGGAGTTGCATAATCTCATAGTCATAGGAACATGTATAAGTCATGAAGAAAGCAATAGCAACATACTATATGATCAAGTGCTAAGCTAACGGAATGGGTCAAGTCAATCACATCATTCTCCTAATGATGTGATCCCGTTAATCAAATGACAACTCTTTGTCCATGGCTAGGAAACATAACCATCTTTGATTAATGATCTAGTCAAGTAGAGGCATACTAGTGACACTCAGTTTGTCTATGTATTCACACATGTATCATGTTTCCGGTTAATACAATTCTAGCATGAATAATAAACATTTATCATGAAATAAGGAAATAAATAATAACTTTATTATTGCCTCTAGGGCATATTTCCTTCACCCCTGTTGCCATTGCAGCGGTGCAGCTCGGACACGCGCTCACCCAGCCCCCTTCCCCTCGATGCCCCCGAGCTACCCAACCACGGCCACCTGATTTGCGCACCCGGCGGCCGGATTTGGAGCGGATACAATCGGGCTTGACCTCGTCCGGCTGTGGGAGGCCGCACCGCGCCATGGACTAGCCGGGCACCAGGTTGGAAGGCCTCGGCAAGGCCGCATGCAGGCACTGACTCCTCCTCTAGCTGCTCGGATCTACACTGTCGACGGTCCACCGGCAGATACATGAATGGCAGTCGGTCGGGCTCGGTGCTGGCCCAAAAGCTCGTCGACGCACCGTTGCCACTCATCAAATGCGACGACTGCCCAAAGAAGTTTTTGCCGCGTGTCTACAATGCCGGAACATCCCGGATGGGTGTTCATCAAGTGCTCAACCGATGGGGTATGTGCTACTTTAGCTTCGGTTTTGCTCTCGGATTTGACTAATGGTGCTAACTTAAAATTTTATTGTGTAGAACGGATGCTAGTTTTGGTATTGGGAAGAAAAGTACATCGGTATATTGATAGAGCTCAATTTAGTAGATGTTCGTGCACTTTTAGCTAGTATAGAGGCTAGAGATGAGACTAGTGCACTTGTTGCTAGAATAGAGGCTAGACATGAGACTAGATGCGAGGAAGCAACATCTACTTCTTTACACTCGAAGAAAGAAGCACGCAAGATCGAGCCTCCACAGATCAACAACGAGTGCATCGAGAAGGCACTAATCCAACTTACAGGAGCAGGTATGGAAGTTGGATATCTTCTAAAATGTATTCTTGTGGTTCTTATTTTCTTTGTCTTACTTTTCTAGTCAAAATTTGGTGATGTATTCCCATGTATCAAAAATCAATGATGAAAAAAAGTTATGGACTTGCAAAGAAAAATGTACGCGGACAGGATGCGGCCGGAATGCGTCTGCGTGTTGGGCGCACGACCACCGCATCCAAGAAACTGCCCGGACATGACCCCATTGCCCTACCCAAACGGACAGAATCCGGGCAAAACGGACATCCGTTTGGGGTCGTGCGCTGGAGTTGGCCTTACGGCTAGCAATGCCACACTTTGCCATACAATGGGGTTGTTTCGTTTTAGGCCTAGCAATGCCACACTTTGCCATACAATGTTGTCAAACTTGCCTAAGGTTAGTTCTTTAAAATGTGAGTCACAAGTTGGCAAGCCTAAGGAAATCTTGCCATACTTTTTGTGTGTATTTCATGTGGGCCCTAGTATGACTTGCCTAAGGTGTGTCTTGAACTAAACACTGACCTAAGTTGGTCAATTTTGCCTAACCTTAGGTGTGGCAACCTTTAGCAATCTTAGTCACAAATCAAACAACCCTAATGTTGCCAAATTTGCCTAAGGTTAGTTCTTCAAAATGAGAGCCACAAGTTCGCAAGCCTAAGGGAATTTTGCCACACTTTTTCTGTGTATATCATGTGGGACCCTAGTATGGCTTGCCTAAGGTGTGGCTTGAACCAAATACTCACCTTAGTTGATCAAATTTGTCTAACCTTAGGTGTGGCAACCTTTGGCAATCTTACTCACAAATCAAACAACCATGTAGTCTACCTAGTCTTTTTATCGGATGTAGTTTAAATAACCTTTTTTCAAACCATGCAAGAGAGATGCATGTGATTTCATTAAGAAGGAGGATGACACAACGCCAAAGAAGGCAGGATGCAAACATTGCACGGCACGACCCAACGGATAAAACCTAAGCGACCTAGGATCACTGACCCAAAATTCAGCAATCTGCGACATAACGACCTTAGCCAACCTAGACTGGCACAATAGTCAAACACAAGACATGAAATAACGAGAGATTCATACCAAGTCACCAACGCCTAGGCCACTTACGGGACGGGCTTGAACGCTCTCAAGCGCGACACAATATTTGTTGCACTCTTGTTGAATGAACCCTCATCTCTTTTGGATTGAACTGATGTCGCAAGTGCTTGCAAATTGGTAGGAGGCAAACTTCCTTCGCTCATGAAAGTTCTTGTGATCTCTTGTCCAAAAGACAAATCATTTTTCTCGGCACCTTTCATGGGATCTTGGCCTGTCTCCATCCAACTCTCACAAATCAAAGTGTCCTCATCTTGGGCGTACGATCCCGTGTGAATGCTTTGCCTCCTTTTTTGTGCCTCGGCCCTTTGGGTGAGCTCATCGATAAACACCAATGGCTCCGCCGAAATGTCGACCTCCTCTTCCTCATCTTCACAATACAAGTCGTCGTCTTCATGCCAAGAGTTGCCATGGTCGTCCTCATATTCACCATGGCCGGCGAATTGAGTATCTTCGTATTGGTTGCGGCCTTCCTGGCTTTGGGTGGCGCCGGGATCAAAGGATTGGCCGTGTCCGTCAATGTGGAAGGCCTCACCATGGCCCTCGAAGATGACGTTCTCCATGAACAACGAGTAGTCAGGGTCGTCGACCATCGGCGTCGGCAGTGGCATTTCGTCAAACAGCCTGCGGGCGCCGGCCATGTTTGCTGAACAGAACGACCGGGGCTGCTTCCTTTGCATCCCGTCGTACGGCTGGCCAGCGCCACTGTACCCCGGCGTGACGTTGAGGTCAATGACGCCCGCGGGCGTTGTGGGAGTGACCACGCTGCAGTCCGGCGACGTGGAGAACCGTGTATGCCCATGGCCGTGGAGTGGCGACGACGATACGTCTCCGGCGTGACGGATGATCTCGGGGAACGGTGCTGCGGACGACGAGCGGCCGACGAGCCCGTGTTGGCCGTAGCCATGGCAGCGACCAAGAGGATGGCCGGTGGGGGTCGGTGCAACCCTAACATGAGGAGGGCATGCGCCTTGGCGATGGTGGACTCCTTGCCGTCGACGTGTGCCTGGTGTTGCGCGGCATGCAGCGTGGCCGCCTTGGCGGCCTTCTTCTCCGTGGCCTTTGTCCGCCGGTTCCTCCTCTTGGCCGATTCGGCGTCGAGCTTGGCAAGCTCCGCCGGCGTGAGCTCCGACCGCGGCTTCTTGACAGCCTTCTTGTTCGCCGCGGGGCGCGCGGCCGCGGCCGGTTTGTCGGCCATGGTGCAGGAGGAGAGGTGGGAGAGGGCACGGGAGAGTTTTGGGCGAATTGGAGGGAAAGTGGGGCGGTCGTACCCCTGACGGGTGGGCCGGGGATGGACAAGGGCGCGCGTCCCGCCCGTCCGCCTTGTCCGTTCGGCCGCAAACGCGGCCCAAAGTTAGGACGGGAATGGGTGAAAAGCGAACAAAAAAACAAACATTGATTCGTTTGCTCCCGCACGTTGAACGGTCTTTTCTGTCCGTTTACCCTCAAACAAATCCGGATCATTTGGGATCGTGCATTGGAGTTGGCCTTATAGTCTAGCCACAACAACACAACCCAAACTAGCTTATCTAAAACAACGACAACGACCATGACTGAAAGCACAAGCATAACAGGTACAAATCTACCACCGGTCTTGAACCAAGCTACTGCACGAGCATCGACGCACCATCACCGAGCAAACGAGGCCACCATCCCGATGCCACCGGAGTGGTTGTCACCCAGGCTGTAGAAGGAGGACCATGGAGTGGACAAGGACAAACAAAATTGAGCCTATATTTGAAAAATGTTTAACACACATTGAAAAACGTGCTTCAACCTATATATTTGAAAAATGTTTAACACGCATTGAAAAAAAATGCTCAAAAACATGTATTCGAAAAACTGTTAATATGTATCTAAAAAATGCTATGACATGTATACACAAAGTTTCAGATGTATACAAAAATTGTACAATGTATATAATAAAGTAGACATCAAAATATATATCTCCAAAAATGATAATCATGTATTTTAAAGTATTAAATGTGTGTACTAAAATGTTCCTGATGTATACAGAAAATATACAACATGTACCAAAAAAACTAGACATGTCTTTTAAATTTGGAAAATCCAAAGAAAAAAATAAGAAAACCAAAATACGCTGAAGACAAAAAAGACTGAAGAAAACTAAAGAAAAATAGATGCAAACAGTGAAAACTGATAAGGAAAAACACAGAGAAATAAATGAAAAACAATACAAGCCTGATGTGCTACAGTACTGGGACGGGCCACTCCCTCGGGCCCGGAAGTGAGACTAAACTATGTCTCTATATGGGCGAGAAGGCCTGAAATCACTAATAAGGAGTACTCGTTGCAAAGAACACTCCACCTTCCTAGGTCGGGACGAGTGGCGCACATGCAGCGCGCCACTTCTCGCAACCTGGGAGTTTTCCCTTTTTCGTAGATACATTTATTTAAAATGTTTTATCTATTAAACCGTGCGTCCAAATTTCGAACCGCTTTCGCGTTGGATTCCTCGAGTCCAGGTCTTCAAAACTAGATCCATGTTGATAGGTTTTAACGAAAAAAATTTCACGAAAAAACCGAACGAAAAAACCAAACGGGAGCACGGTTTTTTCCCTTTCCGAAAGAGACACGCCCGTGCCTCTTGCGAAATCACAACTGTGCCTCTCGCGAAAGCAAAACCGTGCTTCTCGTGAAAGAAAAACAAACAGAAAACACGTATTTTTTCGTTTCCGAGGAGGCACGGCCGTGACTCTCGCGAAAGCACAACCGTGCCTCTCAGAGAAGCAAAACCGTGCCTCTCGCAAAAGAAAGAAAAAATAGAAACGCGTTTTTTTCCCGTTTCCAAGAGGCACGGCCGTGACTCTCGCGAAAGCACAACCTGCCTCTCGCGGAAGCAAAACCGTGCCCTCGCGAAAGGAAAAAAACAAAAAACGCAATTTTTTTCGTTTCCAAGAGGCACGGCCGTGCCTCTCGCGGAAACAAAACCGTGACTCTCGTGAAAGGAAAAAACACGTTTTTTCGCAAAAAAATAAATAACAAAAAAAAAGAATTGGTCGAAAAGCTAGGGAGGACCGGTGGAAAACCAAAACATCGAAAAAACAGAAAAAAAACCCGTTTAAAAAGCCGAAAACGCGTGCGGGGAAATTAAAAAAATGAAATCCGGAGGGAGCGTCCAGAGCGCGACATGTGACGAATCGCTGAAAGCGCACCAAGTGGCGCTGATCGTTGCGAGGCTTTCAAAGGAGTGCTCGTTAATTAGTTGCTCTCGAGAAGGCCATATCCAATTCGGCTCTTCACGCGCCTGTTAATGTACATTTTGAAAACGGGCGCCTGAAGCCCCCAAGCGTGGTCGGCACGTTTAGCTATTTTTTTCTGTAGTTAAATTGCGTCAAATTTTTCTAAAATTGGTGATTTTTTAAAAATGATGGAATTTTTCAATTTAGGATTTTTTTCAAAATTGATGAATTTTTATAATTGAAGAATTTTAAAGAAAGCTCTGCAATATCGATCAATTTTTTCAGATTCGATGTACTTCTTCAAATTATATGAACTTTTTTCCGAATTAATGAATTTTTCCCAAAATCGCTGATTTTTTTTTCAAATGCCATGACATTTTATTAACTCATGGTTTTTCCTTTTTTTGTGATTTGCTTGATTTTTTTGCATTTTTTCCCCAAATGTAAATGTGTACATGGTCCGGCCCACTAGTACCGGCGCGTGGGAAGCGCCTAATAGGAGCTTCCGCCGAGAAGTAACCCTGGCATCCTAAGGGAGGCCCGGCCCACTAGTGACGGCGCGTGGGCTCCCTAGCGCCTTAGGCTCAATGGCCCTCAAAGGCGAAAGGCAGTGGGCTGGCCCAGCATCGCTCGTGTCCAGCAAGAAATAGACCTCCTATACGCCGCATTATGCGGCTGGAAGTCGGGGCTTCGCATAGAGCAGTGCTCCGACTAGGCCAGCCCACGCATGAGCAGCGAGCAGTGTTAACTTCGCGTAGAGCAGTGCTCCGATTGGGCTGCCCCACGCATGAGCTGCGGGAGTGTTAAAAAAGTAAGAAAAAGGGAGAGTGTCACGCAGAATTCGGTCTCGCGATCGATGCGCTGCAAAGACAGGTAGCTAGCCACTGCGGCTTACTGCTCTTAGTGGTAAACAGGCATTACAAAAACTTGGGTTAATTTGATAAATGCCACTCCAAATCTGGCGATTCCAAGAAATGCCACTTCAATTTACGAACTTTTCAAAATGCCATTTCATGCCATTTCCTGTGGCATTTTTCAAAGTCTGGAGTGGCGTTTTTCAAAGTTTGCAAAAATTGCAGTGGCATTTTTCAAAGTTTGGAAATTATAGTGGAATTTTTATGAATCACCATAATTGGAGTGGCATTTATCTAATTAACCCAATACTTTAACACTAAATAAAATCGCCTGACCGGGTTATTTTCCCTTTTTTATTCATTTCTTGAAAATACTAAATAAACATTTTTTTAAATGACGAACATTTTTGCCAAGCCCGCACGAGTTTGAAAAATTGTGTATTTTTTAACCAAACTTGTAAAATGGGATTTATTTTTGAAGACGTGTAGAAATTTTAAAAAACAGGAACCTTTTTTTACAAAATGTGAAAAAAAATGAATTTGTGAACGAAATTTAAAGCATGAACATTTTTTGAATTTCTGCACAAACCTTGAAAAACAGGAACCATTTTTAATACCGATCAATTTACGACAATCACGAACAAGTTTGAAAAACAGTGAACAATTTTCGACTTTGTGAACATATTTTTCAAAATAGGAACATTTTGTGAATTTGTGAACAAATCTTGAACAACAGGGACATTTTCTAAAAACTCCAAACAAATTTAGAATTTGTGAACAAATTTTCAAAATGGGAAATTTTTTAATTTGTGTACAAATTTCGAGAATAGAATTTGAAGCACGAACTAATTTTTTAAATCACGAACATTTTTTGAATTTTGTGAACAAATCTTGAAATGGAGAACAATTTTGAAAAATCCCAAACAAATTTAGAAGCATGAATTTGTTTTGAAAATGTGAACAAAAAATTGAAATCCGGTACATTTTGTGTAATGCGAACAATTTTTGAATCTTGAGAATATTTTTTTGAAAACTGAACATTTTTCGAAAACAAGAAAGTTTTGGAATTTGTGAATAATTTTTTAAAGCTATAAATTTTTTGAATCTTGACAACAAATTTACAAACAGAGAACAAATTTTGAAGCACGAACAATTCTTTAAAGCACGGACATTTGTTGAATCTTTAGAACAAATTTTGAAACGGTGAACAATTTTGAAAAATCTCGAACAAATATGGAAAGGCAATTTTTTTTGAATACGTGTAAAAAAATTTAAAATCCGGTACATTTTCTGAATTTTGAAAGTTTTGAACATTTTTTGAATTTTAAGAACATATTTTTGAAAACTGAACTTTTTTTGGAGACATGAACAAAAACCTAAATATTTTGAATCAAGTTTGAAAGAAAGGGAATAAAAGAAAAAGAAATAAAAAACCAAAGAAAGAAAATGTGTTGAAAAGAGGAATTAACTTGAACAGGAAACTGAAAGAAAACAAAAAAGTAACGAAAATAAAATATAAAAGAACCAGAAAAAGACAGAAGAAAAAACAGAAAGAGTAAAACAGAAAAAAAAGGAAAAAACCGGTTCCCAAAACCAGTAAGAACCGGCTGGGAACACTCTAGAAAGGTTCCCAAAACCGGAAACTGATAGAAGCTACAGGGCCGGCCCAAAATCGCTTGCTAGTCAGATCCCCCTGTGCGATTCATCGATTGTTTGACACAGCGTACGTCCAATAGGGAATTCTGAAGTAAATAACCTACAACTTTAATCTTCTGCGAGAAATGAGATTCGAACCCCCACGACGACGTCAACGGACTTGGCGCTATAACTAGTACACCACAATCAAACTGATGCATACCATCTGGAAACAACGCTATTTGACCTTTCTTTCAGTCCCAGTATAAATTATTTAAGAAAACCAAGATTACAAAAAGAATTAACCAACTAAAAAAAGTTCACGGATATTCAGAAAAATATAGCAAAAAATGATAAAGTTCAAAACTTTTGGCAAAAGCTCACGAATTTTAAAAATGTTCACCGCATATCGAAAACAATCATAGATTATAAAAATATTCACCAATTTTGATTAAAAAACGCTTACCAGATTTTGAAATAATTTACGGATTAAAATATTTTCCAGAATTCATAAAAAGTTCATCAAATTTCTAAAAATGTTCAACAATTTGGGAATTTTTCAAGGACTTAAAAAAAACTCATTGGTTTTTAGTAAAAAAAATCACCCGATTTTCAAAAAATTCACGGATTTTCAAAAGAAGTTCACGGCTGCCTGAAAAGTTCATTAATTTTGAAAAAAGTTCACACGATTCTCGCAAAAAGTTTCATCTATGTTGATAAAATAAGTTCACGTATTTTGAGAAAAAATAAGGAAAAAGGAACAAGAAAAAGGATAAAAGGGGAAAAGAAAAAGGAAAGGAGATAAGAAAATGAAAAGAAAAAGGAAACAGAGAGGGAAAAGGTTGAAACAACTACGGTCAGGTGCATTGCATAGTTGTCTACAGTAGTTTTTATTCCGTTCATTGTTGTTTTCGTTTTCATTTTTCCTTTTATTTTCTTGTAAATTTTTGTTCGGTTTATAAGTTTACTTTTATTCTTTATTCTTTTCACTTTAATTTTCTTTTTTCAAGATTTCATGTTTCGGATATTGTTTTGAAGCTTAAAAAAGTGTTCGTGCTTTTAAAAAACGTTCAATATTTTTAAAAAGGGTCGTATTTTCATAAAATAATTTATAAATTCAAATTATATTCGCATTTTCCAGAAATTCTATGGAAATATTCTTGTTTTTCTTAAATATCGCATATTCAAAAATTGTTCGCATTTCCAAAATTATGTTCTAAACATTTAAAATATGATTGTCATTTAAAAAATTGTTCCTATTATGAATTTTTTTACACAAATTCAAAAAAAATTCACATTTCCAAATTTTGTTCTCGACATTAAAAATATGTTCCTTATTTAAAAATTTTTTTCAGTTTTGAAATTTTGTTCACGAATTAAAAAATTGTTCAAGTTTTAGAATATGGTTTGCAAATTCATTTTTGCATTTTAATTTTTTAACAAATTAAAAAAGAATCATGTTTTGATATTTTTTTTGCAAATTAGAAAAATGTTTAGGAATTTCAAAAATGTTTCAGCTTTCCAAATTTGTTCACAATTTTTTTAAAATGTTCATGTTTTCAAATTTTATTCTCAGATTGAAAAAATGTTTAGAACTTTCTTAAATGTTCAAATTTTTATTTTTATTCACAATTTCGAAAAATGACCCCGTTTTCCAATTTCGTTCACATCATCAAAATGTTCATTTTTTTTAGGAAAAACACAAAATTCAAAGAATGTTTGAGTTTTGAAGAAAATGTTTGTAATTTCAACAAACTTTGTTGCAGGAGGTCCTTGGTTCAAGCCCTTACAAGAATTTTAGTTTTTGGATTTTTTGCCAATTGTCGTTTAAGTTTTGCCGCTTTCATATGTTTCTTTAAGTCGCGCTTAAAATCTAACACCTCAAGTTCTCAGATGTAGTGGGTAGCGCAGCCCCCCAGTTGATACGAAGTTGTGGGTTCGAGTTGCAGAGCAAGCACACACGTATTTTTTGCATTTTTCCATGTCGCGAACGTGCCACTGCAAATGGGCCGGCCCAGGTTACCCGCCCATGTGTGATATGCGAGCACTTTGACGCAACAAGCGGTGACCGAATAAGGGCAAGTCTAGCGAGCGGCCGGCTGCTCGCTAGCCTACGCGAGCGGCCGGCAAAAATGATTTTTTTTATCCTCTAATCCATAAAAAGTAATAGTTTGTCCCCCCTAATTGATATGTATATAAAAATTATAATCCATAAGTACCATATATAAATAGAAACTATTACAAAAACATCCATGTTAATAGGTGTGAACACATTTAATTCGAGTTGTCAAATTTTTGAAAAATCATAAGTTTTAAACCGCGTGTCGAAATTATGATCCGTTTTCAGCATTGGAACTCTCGAGACGTGCTCTTCGAAACTAGACCCTGCATGGGTATGTTTCGATGATTTTTTTTGTGCAACTTAGTCTCCGTTTGGTGCAACTGTTTAGCTGTCGATGTGCAATTTTTTTCTCTAATCATGGACATGCAGTTTTCTCTGAAGACAACACCCTATACTACTCCCTAACAGTGTAATGTGCAATATCGTCTGCTGCCCCGGCTAACTACCCTGGTTAATTGCTTAGTAGTCGTCGCGCGTGTGTAGCCCCCACAGCTGCGCGAGAGGGACTATCCTATAAGTGTGTGCCAACCTGCAGTACATGTGTCAGCAACTATGTAGGCCAGGGTGTGCAACTCCGCAGTCGCGAGTGGGCAACTACACCATTGTGCATGTATAACTCCCGCAGCAGTGCATGTGCGACTATGAGAACGAGAGTGTGCAACTTCGCGGCCATACATGTGCGAGTATGCCAACGAGAGTGTGCAACTCCGCGGTCGTGCGTGCGCTAGCACACCAACAAAAGTGTGCAACTTCGTGGTCCTGTGTGTGTGACTATGCCGCCGCACGTGTGCAACTTCCGCAATCTTGCATGAACTACTATACCAAGGAGAGTGTGCAACTCCGATAGAGAAAGAGAGTGGGCACCTATGCCGACAAAGTGTGCAACCCTGCGGCCGTGTGTGTGCGACTATGCGAGCAAGATTGGGCAACTCTGCTATCACACGTGTGCGACTATACGTGAGCTACTACGCCAACGAGAATGTGCAACTCCGTGGTCGTGCATATGCGACTATGCGAACAAGAATGTGCAACCCCGCGGCCATGCATGTGCGGCTATATTGACGAGAGTGCGCAATTCCGTGGCCGTGCGCGAGCACCTCCGTAGTCGTGCGTGTGCGACTATACGGACGAGAGTGTGCAACTCCGCGGCCGTGCGCGAACACCTGCCGCAGCCATTCAAGTGCGACTTTGCGGACGAGAGTGTGCAACTCCGCAACCATGCGTGAGCACCTCCCACAGTCGTTCGAGTGAGACTTTGCGGACGAAAGTGTGCAACTTTGCGGCCACACTTGTGCGAATATGTCAACGGGGATGTGCAACTCCGCGGCCATACATGAGCACCTCGTGCGGTCGGGTGTGTGCGACTAAGCGAGTGAGAGTGTGAAACTCTATGAACGCATATGTGCGACCAGTGGCGGAGCCAGGAATTAAAGATCAGTAGGGGCCAAATGACTCAAAATTTTGATAACAGAGGCCAAATTACAGTAATACATGTATTTTTCCTAAATTATACACTAGTTCATCTTCAAATTAGGACTAAATATATCAGGGGTGTTAGGGGGTAGAACCCCCTTCTCCGCCATCGTGTGCGACTACCGACGAGAGTGTGCAACTCTGGGACCACGCGTGAACACCTCCTGCTGTTGTGCGTGTGCGACTATGCGGATGAAAGTGTGCAACTCTGGTGCCATGCGTTCCACTATGCCGACAAGTGTGTGCAATCTCGCAGCCGTGGTGAGCTACTACACAGAGTGTGCAGCTCCATGGTCATGCGTGTGCGACTATGCCACCGCGCGTGTGCAACTCCCATAGTAGTCGTGAGCTATTATGCCGACGAGAGTGTGCAACTCCGCAGCCGCGTGTGTGTGACTATACCAGCGAGAGTGTGCAACTCCACGGTCGTGCGTGCACGACTATGCGGTCGAGTGTGCAACTGCATTGACATGCGTGTGCGACTATACCGACGCGACAGTGCAACTCTGCGACTACGCCGATAAAAATGTGCAACTCCATGGTCCTATGCGTGCGATTATACCACTGTGTGTGCAACTCTGTGCATGAACTACTATGCAGAAATTTTAAAGATCTCCGGCATCGGTATAATCTACATTCTGCATCTAGAATGTATTACACCATGCACACTGGCCCTACTATAAACTATCATGCCAATAGCTTACTGGTTTTGGCCCAGCCTCACAAAAATGGCTGAAAATGCACATGGAACTGTAGCGATGCATGCACGTCATACAACTAGCTACAAGGCAAGAAACATGGGGCCCTTGATCTACAGTTTGACCTGGAGCGGGCCAAGAAAATACTAGAAAATAAGGAGGCGGGATGAGGGGGACGGCCGGGCATGTGCTCGTCGCGGTTCGCGTCACTGGAAGGGTGATGGAGGAGAGCGACCGCCGAGCGAGTAGCCGCGTCGCTAGGAGGAGGAGCGCGGTGGAGGATGGCCCTACGGTGTGAGCTCCATGGCAGCCCTTTCCTGACGGGGCTGCGGCGGCTGGGCGGCCCCAGCTCCAGTTCCTAGAAGAGGGCGGAGGAGACTGCAGCGCTGCTGGTACGGCTCTATGGCTGACCTACTCTGGCTCCTCCAGTCTGCCGCCGAGGCACGCTGCACCCTCGCCGGATTCGATGGAGGAGGAAAAGACGATAAGCCTTTTTTCCAGGAGAGAAAGTAGCGAAGCGGTTGGTTCATAGCGAGTTTGTCGTAGGAAAATGTTTAACTTCAACCGGATGATTTCTGGCGAAAGGAAACCGCCTCGCGCACCGTCCGATCGCGACAGATCGGACGCTTCCTGTTGCGCATGGGACGCGAGCAGACCAAGTCGCACCTGGCTGGCACCTGTGTCTCCAAGGGGTCAATAATTGCAGCATCCCGGTCTGCATCTCTGTCTCTGCCTTGTCCCCTTTCCTTCTCCTCAGTGGCGCACGACATAGAACTTTGATGCAACGATCTTCCCGGGTGCGTGGTGGGCAGGCGGCGACGCCGAAGGTTGCAGGGAGGCAGGTGACTCGTGTAGTCCCAATCAAAGCGATGGACGGTGTCGCTCCTCCGGGGAAGTAAGCAATCAAAGCTCCCTCCATTTCTGCTGCATAGTGCTGCGTTAGGGTTCATAAGAGGGATGCTTTTCGAGGTGCTGGATCTAGTTTTGAGGTGGGGTGGTGGTTGATAGGTTCGCCTAGGTTCATGGGTCACTGGATCTGGTGTATGGGGGGAGGGGAGTGGCGGGAGGTGTGGGTTGAGGCCCGTCCGGATCTGCTTGGTTTGATGGAGTTCGGGCTCCCTGGTGCATTGCATCAGGGCGTTGCTTGCATCAGTAGGGGGGTGCTTTCATAGGAAAAATCAGCAGGGTTGAGCCGATGGATTTTGCGTGGGATGGATTTCCACTTCTCATGTGTAACCAAATGGAGATGAGGGGGTGGGTTGGGGGATGGTGATGCTGTCATGATAGAAATGATTTTTTTATTATGATTCAATGCGGCAACATCATAGAACATAGTAGTTTAGGTTTTTCACCAATAGCTGATTCAGAAACTTGTATTTTTCATGTCAGCATTCAGATCATGATTCAGAGATAATTTTTCATAGGTTATGACAGTAGATGGACGTAGGTTGTTTATGCCAAGCATGCTTCAGAAGATGCTTCCATGATAAAAAATGATAGGTTAGAGACTTTTTTCAGACATTTTGGTCAATCATGGGTGCAGTGATGTGTCGAACTGTTGCATTTTTTGTGTGTGTTTTTGAGCAACTGAAATGCAGTGATGTGCATGTTGTTTCAGATGTGTCATAACAAATTTAGTTATCTAATCTTTTTTCTTTTTTATAGCGATCCTGCAATGGATGACGAGGCACCTACTGATGGGTCCTTCGCTTCACGATTTTCTGCGTCTCGGTTACATTCGATTGGGAAAATGCTATTGAAAGATCATGCCGATAAGTGGGCAGTGATATACGGGAGGTGTTTTGGGTCGCTGCTGAATATAGGATCTTTCTCTGTACCAAATGATTTCATGGATTGGTTGATCATGAAAATCGATCCTGAACGGAGCATGTTCAGGTAAACCTTGTTTTTGTTTTCATGGATTTTCTATTGGCCAGTATGTAATTTTTAGATGAGATTCATTGCAGCAACATCATAGCCTACATTATTTGAGCTAGCAAATTGTGACATATAATTTTCAGGCATTTTCAGACATTTTTCATCTTCAGTGCAACAACACAGTTTTTGACTAGTGTTTTTTAGTTCTGCTGCTTTTTCTATCACTGAAATTCTATAATAGTGGAGCAAAACCTTTTTTATGGCTCCTTGCATTTTTATTTTAGTGCATCAGAGCCATTTTTTTTGTTGTTGCATTGTTGCATTTTGTCGAATCTACAACTCATTGTTTGCATTTATGTTTTCTGTTTTTCAGTCATGAAGACTATACTTTTACAAGAGACATGGTGCACAAAATTTTCAACACCCCATGCGGGAGCAGGCGAGTGGAGGTGCTGAAGAGGAATGAGTCGCACGATCTGCGCAACGTTTATCATTCTGGGAGCAGGACTCCAATCAACCGTTGCATCTGTGTGCTTTGTGAGACGAGCAACAATGATATTGTTACCATACAGAGGTCTTGGGTATTACTGCCACTCGGGCTTGTGCTAACCCCCGGCACTGGCAATATGATACCTGTAGAGTATCTCCCTAGTCTGGCGGATATGGATCAGCTCAATGAGTTTGCTTGGGATGAGCATGTCCTCAGCATTGCCATGAGAGAGGTGAAGAAGTACCAACAAAAGAGGGAGAATGGACTATCTGGGTTCTGGATTGGAGGGTGTCTACCAATGTTCGTGGTATGCCCATTTCCTTCAATGATTTTTATTTGTTATGAAAGTTCCTTTTTTACATTCTTTTTGGTGTGTTGCGCATATCTCACTTTGCATCAGGCCATGTACAAGCAATAGATCTTTTTTTTCTTTGTGCTTCAAAATCATCAATAATGTAGGTAATATACATGGATTTCTTGGACATCCCTAGGACTTTGGCTGGTGTGCACACGTTCAATCTGGCGCTTCCTAGGGCGTGCTTTGTCAGCACTGACGGCTTGAAAATTGCCGCAGAACTTGATAGAACAAGCTTTCCCTCCACAAGGTTGAATTTGGGAAACGCAACATAAGACAACATCTATCTTTTGTGTGGTCACACATTTTATCTTGATGTTACACGACCGTTTTTCCCATGATTCAATCTTTCTTGGTTGTTTGCAGATACGTCTTTTGTCAAACACTCCATATGCATTAGAGGGCCCCCGCATCAATGTTGATTGTCAGAAGCAACAACATGGGTCAGCAGCTCCTCCTCCCGATGCAGCAAGAGCTCACAACATGGTTGATAATGAGTCAGGTGGTGATGTATGTGGCTCACTGGATGAGTGGCTGCATCCACTGCCTTCAAGTGCAGACTTGGAGGTGCATATTTCCTAATCATCATCACATTTTTATGTTTCATTTTGTCCATTTCTTTTCATTATTTTTCCGGGCCCTCATGTGTTTTATGCTTTGGAGCAGATCCCCGAGCATATGCAACAGATATATGAGAAGCACAAGAATATGTATGAAGTGGAGATGAAGAGCACTCTTAATTCTGTTGGTAAGATTTTTTAGTCAATGTTCTGTAAGAGTATGGGGGAGCTCCTGGTCGAAGTTCATTCAAGCAAGTCAAGGAGGAAGGAGGACGAGGGCGGAGAATATGTAACATTCGTTGCAGGTGGAAGCAACGCAACATCCGCGCCTGATACCAGTGCCTCAGCTCAACAACCTGAAGTTGAGAGGCAAGTGTTAGCTGGCCCCAAGACCCCTAGCGTCGAAGGCGCTGGTGATACCGTGTTGAAACAAAGGTAGAGTTGTGCTCAAGTCTGGAAGGGGTTTTTAGAGTTGGGAAAGGAGGCTGAACAGGAGGTTGCACAGCACGGCGTTGCAAAAGATGTGGATGCAGACGCAAGTCCATTGTCAACTGCGGCAAGGATGTTGAGGGCGTGGCTGTCAATGCTGGCACGATTATCCTATCACAGGGCATAGTCAAAGCAATGGAAGCCGCTGCAATGGAATGGGATGATGGCCCATTGTGCGACCTTTTTCTAGTTGGGAGCAAAGACTATGAGTGGCTTCACCAGGAACTGCCACCTAGACCTTCAAAGAGCCCAGATGCAGTTGTCACTCCCACTGCTGTGCTGCACCCGGGTTCAGCGGGGCCTACATTCGATAGCACGCCAGAAACAACTAGGGTTAATGCGAATCACATTGTACATCCAGTTGCAACAGACATCCCTGCTCCTCTGTTTGGCACTGATCCAAAAGCTTGTATATCAAATGAGACCAACAAGCCAATCTTTGATGCATCTCTAGTTTCCACCGGAGTTCCATTACGTGTTGGGTCATTAGGTGTGTTTACATGCTGCATTCTTTTCTTTCTTTCCTTTTTCATTTTTCTCCCTTTTTTCTTATTTCTTCTGTTGCAAACTTTATATCTAACTTTTTCTCCTTTTCTTACGTGCCTTGATGCAAGGTAATTCAACTATCTCTGGAGTTGCAATGCCCAATGTTGATTCCAGTAGTGGTCCAAGTTGTGCTACAAAGAAGGCTGTCAAGAAGAAAAGGGCTGCTGAGTCGCCTGGCGGGGTTCCGAAGATGAAGAAGATCAAGATTGATGCAACCGGGGATGCTTTGCATCAGCAGTATGTTATGAGCAGATACAAGTTAAGGAAACCAAAGGAAGGCAAAGCTCTATGAGTGTTTTGACTTAGTTATTCTTTCTCTTTTTCATATCCTCATGAGGTCCCATAGTTGTTTATGTTTTTTGATTGAAACTTTTTTGTTTTGATGTGAAAACCTCTCTCTCGATTTTGATAGTCTTGCTAATACACCCCCTTTTATGCTTTTTTGAATATGTAGACCTGCTTTCATTGAAATAGATGGCTTCCACACCTCTCTCCAGAATTTTCATGCCTCGCTAAAGCCACGGGCTGAGATCGGCAATGAGGTCATGACTCTCTACCTCAAAACTTTCAACATGGAGCAACTTGCCAGCAGGAAGAAGCCAAAGAAGTTTGCATTCTCAATTTTCATGAGTGTTAGTGGACACATTCTATAGCATCTTTCATTTTTCCCTCTATTTATTTCTTTGCAACATCATTTACGGCTTTCCCCGTGTTTGTTTCTGGCTTCTTTTTTAGGCACAACTGGCTGCTGAGCTCGATGTATTTGATCCTAAACTGTGTGAAAGAGAGTTTAGGACGGCTTGCGAGAGCAGCAACATATCAAGTTGTGATCTAGTATGCTTCTTATTTTCTCTATTTATTTATATGTTTTTATTTCATTTTTTTGTCGCAGCTTTTGTCACCTCATTTGTTCCATTTTTTGCAGCTTTTCTTTACAGTTGTCCAGAAGAGGCATTGGGTTGTAGTTGTTGCAAACTTGTCCATGAAGAAATTCAACGTTTTCGACCCAATCAAGAAAAACAAAGATGTGCAACTCCTACACAAGGCAACCAACAATATGGTATTTATATGCTCATGTTTTCTTCTCAACTATGTGCCCCCACCCCTGGAAGACTTGCTTTCACTTTTTGTGTCATGTTATCATTTTAAATCAGATCACCAATCTAAAGAGAGTGGCAAGGAGTGAACCATCATACAAACATGATCTTGACTCTTTTGAGGAGTTCATTCCAGTCTATCCACAACAAGGAACTTAGTAAGGAAAGATTTTCATTCTTCGTATCTTAAAGTTTCGATTTTATGTTGCACAAACAATATACTCAAACAATTGTTTCATTGTGTTTCTTTTTTTTTCTCTAGTTATGATTGTGGGTTTTTTGTTATTCTATACTTGGAGAACTTCGACGGTGTGGTCATGGCATCATTTGACCAGGTGAGCTGCTATGTGAATGAAAATGCATGTCCATTCCGTTAGCTGGATTTTTTTTGTCGGTGACATCATTTTGACCCTCTTTCGTTTATTTTTTGTATCGGGAATACATCCCAAAGCTTCGGATGAGGATTGCATCAGACCTGTTGCTTCAAAAAGGGGGGCGTTCTTGAGAATGCAACATTAGCGAGGTGTTTTTGGCAGAGCTGGAGTGGTGTGCTCGTAGTGGCCAATAGTTTCTGGGTTTTTTTTTCAAATCCTTAGTGCGATTTTCTTTAGCGAAACACCCTAGCTGAAATGTTCTTGTAGCAAGACTGCCACTGTAACTCGATGCGTTCCATACACTAAGGAGATGATGTTTTTGGAGTAAGACTGGCACTGTAACTTTTGATGTGTTTCATATACTACAAGGAGCTGATGTTTTCATGCATGCAAAGATATTTCAGTCGCAACACCCGCACCGTGTGAAATGTTCTCTCAGTTTTTATACATTGTGTGTTTTCGCGCAAAGAGCATTGGTGGATACACAATTGTATCAATTCTCGCTACAATTGTATCTTTTTCATTTTTCAATTCTCCCCCTTCCTTTTTCTTTTTTATCAGTGAATGCATCAGGAAGTATCATGACCGGAGAAGTTTCATCCTTCATGTTTTACACTTCATTTTTTTCAACATGCTAGAATTGATGAAAAGTATCATCATCATCCGCAGTTCTTTTGTTTTTTGGAAACAAATTTTTTACTATGGTAGCCTTTACTATGCGCGCGCACTAGAAGCAAAACGAAATCGAATGCAAAGTAAGTGCAACTAATTATGAACTTAAGCAACTTTTCATGATTTTTTGCTTTGTTTTTGAAATACTAAAATTACTCTCCAGTAAAGTTGCGATGGGCAGTGTCAACACCAATACATTCAAGACACATAAGAAAGCTTTAGACTTTTTAGTAGCTAACATTTTTTGTTTGCATTACAATGCCTATACAACATTTTTGGCTACAGATCTCAAAGTATTACTTTTCCCTCCAATCGCAAACAACTTTTTTAGGGTGACAATGCGAGGAATTATTTTTCTACATCACAGCATAAGCTCTGTTGCTTTAGCCACATCCTGATCTCTCAACATTGCATCTTTTAGGTAGGAACATTCCTGAACATCATGGCCATCTTCATTGCAATATCGACATTTTTTGATAGACATCACAACTTTCAAGTACTTGCATTCTTGTATGGCATGGCCATCTTCATCGCAATTCTTGCAAAGCATATTCTTCTTTGGTCCAGGCTTTGCCCTTGGTTTGGCTTCCTTCTTCTTTTCTTCTTTCTTCTCCTCTTGTCTAGCCTTCTTCTTGTGTGCATCCTCTCATTGCTCAAGCAGAGTCTTCCTCCTCCTTTCTTTTTCAATGGGTCAACCTTTTTTTGGAACATGTGTTGGGTTTTGAAGCATGGCACCCTGTTGTGCAGCAGACGGATCAATGTTTTGTTCATGTTGCGGCGGTGGATTGGCCGCTCGGCCTTGTTGTTTTGTTGGATTGGCTTTTTGTCGTTGCTAACTTGGCACCCTGTGAGTTTCTGCTTGTTGCTGTGGCATTTGCTGTTGATGTACCTCCCGCTGCTCTTGTAGTTCCCCTCTTCTTGCTGCAGCTATAACATGCTCAAGCTGATTAGCTGCATCAATTAGCAGGTTGTATGCAAAGTCATTGCTGCAAGCTTGTAAGGCCAACCAAGTAAGTTTCCTGCAAAGTGAGTTGTACTTGAGGGTGTTGTTCGATGGGAGTCCAAAATCGGGAAGTTGGCTGCCTGTTGGTGTTGTTGCTTTTTCAGACCACCTCTCTAGCAAATAGCGTTGCAGGATAGTTTGCACATTTAGATGAGTCATCACCCTAATGATGTGTGCACATATAATCCATTCATCTCAAAACAGCTGCAGCTGCACTCAAACTTCTCATCTGGTATCTCAACATTTACTTTGAATATTTTTGGGTCTTCATAGTAATTTGAGAAAAGCTCAAAGTTAATGATTCCATTGTGAAGCACAGGGACCTGGTTGATTACATATCCCATCGATGCAATCACTTCTGATTGAAACTTGCCAAAAACAGCCCGGGTGTAGAAGTTGACTACTTGACGCTCAATGTTGTATCTCGAGCAAAGAGGTGTTGTTGTTGCTTCACCAATGAAAACCTGGTTGTCCTCACGGTCTAGCATCGTCTCTTGGAGCACCTCATACTGCTGCACAAATTTCCAAACTGACTCTTGAGGATTGATGAATGTCTTGAAGTAAGAGATGAGGCCCTCTGACCTCCCTGTAGTGCTTGTGAATGGGAAGAAGCATTTCCGGAAGTATGCTGGAGCCCAGGTATGCCGGGTTCGCCACATGTTGCAAAGGTGTGTATTATCTTCCAATTCGAAGCAATGTATCATGTGATGCCAATTCTCCTCAAACTCATCAACTATTTCCAGATCGTTGATGCATGTGTAGAAAGCTTGCTCAAAAACTTCATCCCTGCTCAACATTCTGCCCAACTTCTCTCTCGCTTTTCGTTGGACATGCCATTTGCAACACCTATGCACTGTATTTGGTAAGGCTTCATAAATGGTTGTTTCCATTGCCTTGTCTTGGTCTGTCATGATGTTCAATGGGTGTACATTGTTCATCGCAATCAAAAAGTTCTGGAAGACCCACTTGAAGGTTTCAATTTGTTCATTCGGAAGCAAAGCACACCCCAACAATTGCAAATGGTTGTTGACGCCAACAATCGGAGCAAATGGCGTATTGTACCTATTTGTGCAAAAGGTGGTGTCAAAGAAAATTTGTAACATCCTTCTTGACGTATGGCAGTATCCTCCGGTCTCCACCACGAACCCTCCCAAGCATTCCCATGCACGATGATGTGAAGAAGTTCACATCATGCATTGTCAATATGAGGTCCAAATCCTCTTGCGGAATGTTGCGGTGTGAGCGGTAGAATTGTACACGCTCTGGCTGTGGCATCAGATGGTGGGTATGCTCTGTAACAAAATATGAAACAACCCGTTTATTGCCCCGCAACCCAACTATCAAGTGTGCTTTGCAATCATGATGGACCGATCTATTTTTCTGACGCTTGTTTGTGACATCCATCTCAAACCAAGATTCTTTGCTTGATGAGTGTTGTTCCATTGAGATTGCTTCCGAAGCACTGCTAATATCGGTCTTATTCTCTGGCTTCCTGTCATGGACACACCGGAACACCCTCTTGATTAGTACCGCAGGCCCCTTCTTTTGGCTGTTCTTTGAAGCAGATGTGTGTATGCCAAAGCCCATTTTGAATGCATAGTCGTTGTAGAACAGCTTAGCATCATCAACAGAGTCGAACTCCATCCCAACATGGGGTGCTAGTGGTTGAAATGAAATCTCATCATATTCTTCATCATCAGACATTGCAGTCGCTGAAGTTGTCCCCAACTTTGCTGCAAATTGATTTTTAGTGTAGCTGTCCTCGCCTCTTGTAGTACTATGGGTAGGCTATCAACAGTGAAACAAAAGTTACCAGCTGATCCGTAAGTTCAAGTGATGCTTCATGACACGAATACAATTTTTTTGAATGCAAATTATAGTTTAACCAGCAACATGTTACAGAAAGCAACAAAAGAGTTCAGCATGAGAATTCAATTTCTCAGGGATGCAAGTATGTTTCATATGACTCAGTAAATTCAAGTTCAGTTTCATAAGCAACATATTTTTCAACTTTTTAAACACAAGGGTGCTACATATTTAACTTCATTTTTCTCAACAGAATGTTTTTATTCTACGTTCTCTAAAACTGTGGTTCAAGTCAACTACAGTACTCTGTTTTTTCAGTAAAAAATCAGCAAGTGTACATACACACACCCCTTGGATCATGGTGTTTTATCCAAGCTCAAAGTTGAATGCTCAGAATCACCTGATGCTCATTTTGCAAACACTCAATCTTTGCTACAACTAAATTGTTAGGGTTTCAAACAGATCTTACCCAATTTGCTGCAGAAGTGGATGTCGTGGCATCTGGGAAGACAACCGACGGTTACAGTAGATGCTCGCCGGGGGTGGTTGTTCTTGTGTTGCACACGAGTCGCCGAAGTTGGATCCGTCCACCGGGATGAGACAGAGTCACCGGAGCTTCGATTGTAGGCGGAGGCGAACATGTCCCTAGCGATGTGCGCCATTGGATTGAAGCAGAGAATCGACCTTTGAGTTGGGGGTAGATGGAGGGAGGGGGGAGGTGATGGCCGGTTCGCTACACGCGGTGCTGCGGCGGCAGAACGACAACAGATGATGGGCAGACCTTGCCACGGCCGCCGCAGCTGCCGCGCGATTCACAGGGATCGGGTGGGTGTCTGTGTGCGGGGTTATGCTGCGTTGCAACATACACTGCGTTGCAATGGTCGGTCGCCTCGAAGCGCGTCGCACGTGGTTAACTGGTCGCGGGATCTGACGCCTGAGCGCTGGTTGATTCAACGACCCTCGAGGTGGTTTACTTTCCCAACAAATCACCCGAATGATTTGTAGAGCTCTCCTTTGTCGTATAGCGTGTGGACGGACCGTGCCTCGCCCCGACCAAGAAACAGTTGGCGCTCGTGAGCCGCATGATACGCTCGCAAGTCGCAACGAGCAGTCGAGGCGCGGCCGCCCATTTCAGCGAAATCGTGCACGTGCACGATGAAGTATTTACGATAGGGTTTGCCGCGTTCTAATGTGGGTGAAGCAACCAATAGCGCACGACACACTTAAATGGGCTGCTGTAAGTGTGGCCCACTTACATAGCTGTGTTTCTTTTTTACTTTTCAGTATTTTATTTTGTTAATCCTAATGAAATAAGAAGTACTACCTCTATAACTAAATATAAGACGTTTTTGTTGTTCAATTTAAACTGCACAAACGTCTTGTATTTAGTTACGGAAGTACTACTAAAAAGAAGTAAGAAATATTGGTGTGTTATAAAAATTATTTGCACATGTAAAATTTAAAGATTTATTTACTTGAGAAAAGTACAAGTATTCTTTTAAAATACTCATGTAATTTTAGAAAGTGTGCATGCTTTAATTTTTTTAATTTTTTGTATTTTCAATAAAGTGTCCATGCCTTTTAAAAATGCTTGTATAATATTAAAAACCATACATATATCTTTAAAAGGCTTATCTATACCTACTAAGAAAAAAAATGTATTCTTAGTCCGTTTTGCTATTTTATAGAAAACCCCCTAATGTTTCTGACATTAAACCCGTAGTACATATCAAATGTTTTTTTTAAATACTCATATCTTCTAAACCGTAGCTCCAAATTTAACATCTTATATATGATATTTTATTAGAAAAGAATGTAGAATCTGAATATGATGTTATTTTACATGCTAACAATTAAAAAAAATACTATTTAGGCTGCAATGTTAATCAACAATGCATTATCCATATTTTTTTCATAATTGTACTGATTTAGATTGGGGATGAACACCTCAGCAAAATCAGAATTGGACATGAAATTGAAGATAAATTTGCTAGAGACACCCAATAAATAAGGACATGCATGACAACAAATAACAGAAGGACCCAATAAAGATGGGATGTCCGCTATAAAAGAAATAAAAGAGAAAATACAGAGGAGATCCGATAAAGATGAAATGTTGCACTATTAGAAGAAAAGGAGGACATGCATGAAAAAAGTAAAAAGGAAGCATGCATGACAAAAAATAAAATAAAAAACATGTTTGATAAGATACAAATAATGATGAAATAGGGACCAATACCTATGACATGTATGACAAGAAATAGTGCTGAAATAAGGACGCAAGTACCTGCGTCCACATGAGACCATATAAAAATGTTCTTTTCAAGACAAAAAAATTCTCTTTTTACGATTAAAAAAGCATGTATATTTTTAACAACTCTTCATGTTTTTAAGAAATATGCATGTGAAAAAAAGTGTTCAATAGTTACCATAAGTTGGTGATTCTTAAACTGAAAACGGTTATTCATGCACACATGTCTCCGTAGTGTGCTAATGTGTCATTGTTTGTTTTTGTCGTTTTTCTTTACTCGCCCGTAACAACACCCCATTCTGAACATGACATGAATAAATGCATGATCACTTGCCTGTTTCTTTGTATGGATTAAATTTACATGCAAGCCGTATTGAAATAGAATACCTATAGAATCTTAAGCTGCGCCTTTATAGGTAGATCATCTTTGTTTAGGTCATAGCTAAAAATTCTCAGATTATAGACAATTTTTGTAAATTAAGAGCGTGTGGTATTTTTTTTCTGTTGCAATGCACGGGCCTTTTTGCTAGTATAATTACAAAAATGTTGACCTTTTCAAAAAAATGTGTTTTAATTTTAAAAAGTGTTCACAGATTATATTAAGTAATGTTAAATTATATAGCATTTTGAATTTGTTTACTCTTTTAGGCCCGAGCTTTTTTTATTAGTATATAGCATTTTGATAATCTTTAGCGGCACATTTGTTGCGGCTGTTTAGTACATAGATTATTACATTTTCTAATATCATTGTATTTGACTTTTTACTGTCATTAATCTATTTAATAAATTATATGTTAATTAAGAGATAAAAAGTATGTCTGGTTTTAAATTTTGCACGTGCATGTGTGTGAGACTTGTTCATGCATACTAAATAATATGTGAATGCCAGTAGTGAAAAAAGTTACTAGAATAACAAAACAATTGTGACATTTTTTAAATCATTATGTATCGCAAAATAGTTGTTGATATATTTTCAAAATGAATATTATATGTATGAAAAAACTGTTCCTGGCCTACAAGAAATGTTCAGGTTCTTAACACAGATTCATATGGTCTCGTATCTAAGAGAAGAAAAGGTTTGTGTACATCTGACAACAAAATGTCCGTATGAGTGAATGTTCATGGCCTAATTAATATCATATACGGAAAAAGGCTTAATGTATTTTACTCAAGTGCTCACCAGTGTTACCGTTCTCATGAATGATAAAAAAATGTGTTTTTTTTTCCTAAAAACACTGAAACGTCAATAAGAATTATCCCTCGTTTCAAAAAAAAAAAATCATTTGCACAAGTCATAATGATTGGATCTAGCAATTCTTATTGGTGAGTGAAAATAGTCATTTCTCACTGGCCTTAGAAGATAGCAAATTAAGTTGTTAAAATAGAGAAAAATTACACTGATTGTCACTGAACTCACTCGCGCATAACAGAAACGTCCTTGAACTTGAGAATTACCTCAGTACGGTACTTGTACATGCAAATACATCACATCTACGGTCCTACGTACGCTCATGCGGTATGCTGCTGACACTTATCCCTCTCAAGGTGTGACGGCCATTTTGCGGAAATCCCCCTCGCTTTCTACATAATGAACCCACGCCCAATAGTTGTGAACAACGCTCTGAATTTTGCAATACGGCCCGTTCCGACAGTGCAAATTCACTCGTCGCCCTTTACCAACCGAAATGCTCCTTCGTGCTCGAGAAAGACGACTTCGTGCTCGAGAAAGACGACTTCGTGCAGCAGTACGACGTGATCGTGGTTGTCGCGTCGAGTTGAGAGGCTCTGGCTCAGGCGATATAGCGTGACCGACCACGACCTTCTCGTCGCCCGGTCTAAGTTCGTGAGATGGGCATATGACCATTGGAGCATGACCCTCTCCCACAATACGGTAGGCAGCATTGTTGCTCAATTTCCGTCGATTTGGTCCACTTGCAGCTCAACTGGGAGCATTTAGACTGCTTTTGTACTGTTTTTTTTATCATAAATCATGGCTGATTCGAGCTTGTTTGCCTAGGGTTTTACTCTGGATTGTAGGTTTTAGTCGAGTGTTTTTTTCGTCATTTGACAAATGAAGGCAATGACTTCTACACCGTAGAGTTAGTGCATGCTGGATTTTTCTTTGGTACTAGACAAATAGGTCATATCTGGACGGGAAGAAGGCCTTTAATGATTTTTGTGATGTTAGGGAAACTTGCATGTTAGTGTTGGATGATTTTGTACATGATTTGGGGTATGATATGGCAGGAAGAATACAAACATATTTGCTGCAGTGTGGAATGAAAATCAATGAGCATGGACTTAAACTTATTGCAGATAACAATGAGACCACTTGCATGAGGGCACAAGTTAGAGAGAGGCACATATATCTTAGGTTCTTTATTTATCATGAGAACACCATGTGTGTTGAGAGAGGGATGATGTGGATTACAACCTCTTGATAACCCACAAGTATAGGGGATCAATTGTAGCCTCTTTCTATAAGTAAGAGTATCGAACACAATGAGGAGCTAAAGGTAGAACAAATATTCCCTCAAGTTCTATCGACCACCGATACAACTCTACGCACGCTTGACGTTCGCTTTACCTAGAACAAGTATGAAACTAGAAGTACTTTGTAGGTGTTGTTGGATAGGTTTGCAAGATAATAAAGAGCACGTAAATAAAAGCTAGGGGCTGTTTAGATAAAGAAGCAATAAAGTTAGTATAGTGAGTATGGAAAAGTGGTGGTAGGAGTTGCGAAATTGTCCCTAAGCAATTGATTACTTTACTAGACCGATAGCAAGTTTTATGTGGAGGCCACTTCTAGCATGTCATCATTGACTTGAAATTCTATGCACTTATGATTGGAACTATTAGCAAGCATTCGCAACTACTAACGTTCATTAAGGTAAAACCCAACCATAGCATTAAGATATATTGGCCCCCCTTCAATCCCGTATGCATCAATTTCTATGCTAGGTTGAAGCTTCTGTCACTCTTGCCCTCCAATACATAGTCCTATCAATATACAACTAACCCTATGATGTGATCCACGCACGCGCTCATATGATGGGCACCAAAGGACAACAACATAACCACAAGCAAATTAAATCAATCATAGCAATTCACCAATTACCGATAGAACAACGAAAATCTACTCAGACATCATAGGATGGCAACACATCATTGGATAATAATATGAAGCATAAAGCACCATGTGCAAGTAGAGGGTACATCGGGTTGCGGGGGAGTGGACCTCTGTAGATAGATGGGGGAAGGTGATGGAGATGTTGGTGAAGATGACGGAGGTGTTGGTGTAGATCGCGGTGATGATGATGGCCCCCAGCGGTGTTCCGGCGCCATCGGAAGCGAGGGGGAGAGAGCCCCCCTTCTTATTCTTCTTCTTACTTGACATTCTCCCTAGATGAGAGAAGGGTTTCCCCTATGGTCCATGGTCTCCATGGCGTGGGAGGGGCGAGAGCCCCTCCGAGATTGGATCTGTCTCTCTGTCTCTCTGTTTCTGCGTTCCCAGATTTTGCCCTTTCACCGTTTCTTATATTGCCGGAGATCCGTAACTCCGACTGGATTGAAACCTTTAACACGATTCGTTTCTGGATATTAGCTTTCTTGCGGCAAAAGAAGAGAAGCAACCGCCTTACGGGGTGTCCACGAGGGTCAGGGGCGCGCCCACCCCCCTGGGGCGCGCCCCTGCCTCGTGGGCCCCTTGAGCATCGTCTCGCATTGATTCTTCTTCCCAAAAATCATAAATATTCCAAAAATATTCTCCATCCATTTTTATCCTGTTTGGACTCCGTTTGATATGGGTTTTCTGCGAAACATAAAACATGCAACAAACAGGAACTGGCACTGGGCACTAGATCAATATGTTAGTCCCAAAAATAATATAAAAAGTTGCCAAAAGTATGTGAAAGTTGATTACTATTGGCATGGAACAATCAAAAATTATAGATACGACAGAGACATATCAGCATCCCCAAGCTTAATTCCTGCTCGTCCTCGAGTAGGTAAATGATAAAAAAGATAATTTTTGATGTGGAATGCTACCTAGCATAATCTTGATCATGTAATCTAATCATGGCTTGAATATTAAGACACGAGTGATTCAAAGCAATAGTCTATCATTTGACATAAAAACAATAATACTTCTGGCATCCCAACAAACAATCATGTCTTTCAAAATATCAATGCTTCAGAACGTTATCCCTACAAAGTCATATAGACTTTTATGCTCCCTTTTCTTAACACAAGGTACCCCTCATGCTCATCCCGGTGTCAGCCAAGCAATTGGTTCATACTTTTTAACGCGCTTTAGCTTTTTCAACCCTCACGCACTACATGAGCGCAAGCCATGGATATAGCACTACAGGTGGAATAGAGTATGATGGTGGAGATTGTGTGGAGAAGACAAAAAGGGAGAAAATCTCACATCGACGCGGCTAATCAACGGGATATGGAGATGCCCATCAATTGATGTCAATGCGAGGAGTAGGGATTGCCATGCAACGGATGCACTAGAGCTATAAGTGTATGAAAGCTCAAACTGAAAACTAAGTGGGTGTGCATCCAACTTGCTTGCTCATGAAGACCTCGGGCATTTAAGGAAGCCCATCATCAGAATATACAAGCCAAGTTCTATAATGAAAATTCCCACTAGTATATGGAAGTGATAACTCAAGAGACTCTCTATATGAAGAACATGGTGCTACTCTGAAGCACACGTGTGGTAAAAGGATAGTAGCATTGCCCCTTCTCTCTTTTTCTCTCATTTTTTTTATTTTCTCTTTTTTATTTTTTTATTTTTTTTGGTGGGCTTCTTTGGCCTCTTTTTTTATTTGGGCTTCTTTGGCCTCTTTTATTTTTCATAAAGTCCGGAGACTCATCCCAACATGTGAGGGAATCATTGCTTCCATCATCCTTTCCTCATTGGGGCAATGCTCTAATAATGATGATCATCACACTTTTATTTACTTACAACTCGATACTAGAACGAAAATATGACTCTATATGAATGCCTCTGGCAGTGTACCAGGATGTGCAATGATCTAGCATAGCAAAGATATCAAAAAACGGACAAGCCATGAAAAACATCATGCTAGCTATCTTACGATCATGCAAAGCAATATGACAATGAATGCTCAAGTCATGTATATGATGATGATGGAAGTTGCATGGCAATATATCTCGGAGTGGCTATGGAAATGCCATGATATGTAGGTATGGTGGCTGTTTTGAGGAAGATATAAGGAGGCTTATTTGTGGTAGAGCGTATCGTATCACGGGGTTTGGATGCACCGGTGAAGTTTGCACCAACTCTCGAGGTGAGAAAGGGCAATGCACGGTACCAAAGAGGCTAGCAATGATGGGAGGGTAAGAGTGCGTATAATTCATGGACTCACATTAGTCATAAAGAACTCATTAACTTATTGCAAAAGTTTATTGGCCTTCGAAGCAAAGTACTACTACGCATGCTCCTAGGGGGGAGGTTGGTAGGAGTTAACCATCGCGCGCCCCCGACCTTCACGCAAAGACAAACAATCAAAATACAATGCGCACCAATTTGGTTACATAGTTAGGAGACCACAAGCAAATTAAACCAACCATAGCAATTCACCAATTACAGATAGGACAACAAAAATCTACTCAGACATCATAGGATGGCAACACATCATTGGATAATAATATGAAGCATAAAGCACCATGTTCAAGTAGAGGGTACAGCGGGTTGCGGGAGAGTGGACCACTGTAGATAGATGTGGGAAGGTGATGGAGATGTTGGTGAAGATGACGTAGGTGTTGGTGTAGATTGCGGTGATGATGATGGCCCCCGGCGGTGTTCCGGCGCCACCGGAAGCGAGGGGGAGAGAGCCCCCCTTCTTCTTCTTCTTCCTTAACCTTCTCCCTAGATGGGAGAAGGGTTTCCCCTCTAGTCCATGGTCTCCATGGCGTGGGAGGGGTGAGATCCCCTCTGAGATTAGATCTGTCTCTCTGTCTCTCTCTGTTTACGCGTTCCCAGATTCTGCCCTTTCACCGTTTCTTATATTCCCGGAGATCCGTAACTCCCATTGGATTGAAACCTTCAACATGATTCGTTTCCGGATATTAGCTTTCTTGCGGCAAAAGAAGAGCAGCAACCGCCTTACGGGGTGTCCACGAGGTCAGGGGCGCGCCCCCTGCCTTGTGGGCCCCTCGAGCATCGTCTCACGTTGATTCTTCTTCCCAAAAATCATAAATATTCCAAAACATTCTCCGTCCATTTTTATCCCGTTTGGACTCCGTTTGATATGGGTTTTCTGCGAAACATAAAACATGCAACAAATAGGAACTGTCACTGGGCACTGGATCAATATGTTAGTGCCAAAAATAGTATAAAAAGTTGCCAAAAGTATATGAAAGTTGAATAATATTGGCATGGAATAATCAAAAATTATAGATACGAAGGAGACATATCACAACCCAGCCGCAAATTCGCATCCTATTATCAATGCAATGAAGAGAAACAGGGAGGTCACAGAGGATAGTAATTTAGATCAGTGCATGAGCCTTGTATGTGTTAACGACAGCACACACAATTTGTATACTATGCACAAGCACCAAAGAGTACTGCCAGGGCAATGACCAGAGCAAGAAGACATGAAGAAGAAGAGAATAACTAGTGAGTTAGAGGATTCGGATTGTGTTCCAGAAGATGGAGATGAAACTTAGTGCAAGAAGATTTGACTGGTGATGAAGATAAGAGAGGGAGAATGAAAGGGGACGGAAAGCAAATGACAGAAGATCAAGATCCAGATGATGAAGTATGTGACTTCTCTGATTCAGAAAATGAGGATATGAAGTTCAACTTCCCACATTTCTCTAAATCAAATTTTAATTCACCAAGTTTTCGATTTGAGCATCTTTTCTTCTTAGTTGACTTGTTCCAAATGGCTATTAGGCAGTAGTTGCAAGGAGTGACTTGGAGTTATCTTTCCAAAAAAATGTCAGATCGTGGGTGGTAGAAAAGTGTTGTGATGGATTCCCTTGGTATCTTTATGCATCATATGATAACACGATACAAGCAATTATGGTAAATACTTTCAAGGATGAGCACTTGTGCAAGAAGATTGGAACATGACAGTTGGAAATCAAAAGCTTTGGAAATCAAGGAGGCATGCATTCAATATTTTTTTATTGAGATGAAATTGCTTAGTACAACAAGTTATGGCACTATGCAACAAAGTTAAGGAGATCAAACTTTGGGAGTATATTTTTCCTATATATTGATTAGCATCGCCAATTCAACAAGTGTTACTTCTCATTTGATGCATGTAGTAGGGGCTTTATGTCTTTTTGTAGGCATGTGTTTTTCCTTTGATGGATGGCACTTGAAGACTCAGTTTGGAGGGGTTTTGTTAAATGAAATTGGGATGGACCCTAATAATTGCATATATTCAATGGCATTTGTTGTGGTGGAAATAGAAAACACAAATGGATGGAAGTGACTCTTAAGTGCTTTAAAAGAAGACCTTGAGATTGTCAACAACTCTGCTTGGACTATAATGTCAGACAAGCAGAAAGTAAGGTCATTTATTATTAAACATGGTACTTCTTATTGTTGAATTGAAACTAATTCTAGCTTTTACATGTTTAGAGCCAGGGACTGATTAAGGCAGTTAGAGCTTTCTTTTGTGATTCTGAACACAATTTTTTGTAATACACATGCAACAAAACCTTGCTAAAATTTTGAATGGAGAAGTATTGAAATATCAATTGTGAAGATGTGCTAGAAGTACTATTGAATCTCAATGGAGGCGAAACATGGATATCATGCTAGTTCCAAATAAAAATGCTCATGATTGGTTGGAGGAGCTAGACCCTAAAACTCGGGTGAGGGCATTTATCCATGCATTTTCCAAATGTGATGTCCTATTGAACAATAATTGTGAAATATTTGATAGATGGATCTTGGATGCCAGAGAACTTCTCATCTTAAGCATGATATAGAGGATAAAAGGGCAGTGAATGGGAAGACACTATATCAAGAAAGAGGAGGCAACGAAGTGTATTGGTACTGATACGTCTTCAACGTATCTACAATTTTTGATTCTTCCATGCTATTATATTATCTGTTTTGGATGTTTTATATGCATTAATATGCTATTTTATATTATTTTTGGAACTAACCTATTAACCTAGATCCTAGTGCCAGCTTATGTTTTTTCCTTGTTTTTTAGCTTCACAGAAAAGGAATACTAAACGGAGTTCAAACAGAATAAAACTTCACGATGATTTTTCTTGGACCAAAAGACACCCAAGAGACTTGGAGTTCAAGTCAGAAGAGCGACGAGGCGGCGACAAGGGTGGAAGGCGCGCCCAGGGGGGTTAGGCGCGCCCCTACCTTGTGGGCCCCTCGTGACCCCCCTGACCTAGTTCTGCCTCCTATATATTTGTAAATATTCCCAACCCTCAGACGCATCCAGGAAAACACTTTTCCACCATCGGAACCTTCTGTTCCCGTGAGATCCCATCTAGGGGCCTTTTCCGGCATCCTGCCGGGGGTAGGATTCAGTCATGGAGGGCATCTATATCAACTCTATGTCCCTTCCGATGAAGCATGAGTAGTCTACCTCAGACCTACGGGTCCATAGCTAGTAGCTAGACGGCTTCTTCTCTCTCTTTGATTCTCAATACCATGTTCTCCTTGATGTGAAGGGACTACCCACTACCTTGCTCAGTGTCACATTTACCACATGGAACAAAGAACCATCCAGCAGAAGAAAGTCACCCAGCTGAAGAATGCCCAACTAGGCAGATTACTTGTTTCTTGTGTGAAGGGACTACCCACTACCCTGCTTAGTGTCACATTTACCACATGGTACAAAGAAACATCCAGCAGAAGAAAGAAGCAATGAAAGGAGCCCTCATGGAAATTGTAGAAGAACCTGTGATGAAGGAAGAGGTGGATGACACACCCGAAGAAGACCCAATTAAACCCTGCACCAAGTCTTGCTATTCATGTGGAGAAGAAGGACACATTGCCAGAATTTTCTGAAGGGGGAATAACATTTTCGACAGTGGAAGTAGAGTATGGCCCACAGGAAATAGAAACCCTGATTGGCATAGAAAAGTCCAGGAAGAGAAATAGATTGGATTCCAGGAGCAACCCAATTTCTACAAAGAAGGACCCGAGTCATATCACATGTTTCAGGTGCAAAGATTTAGGACACTACTTCAGCGATTGCCCAAAAAGGAAGCCGAGGACCCAAGAAGGCTATGTGATCAGAAGGAAACCTCGAGACTTGTCAGAAGTAATATGTTTCTGTTGTAATGAAGCAGGGCATTTTGCCAGAGATTGTCCCAATGAGAAGGAGACTTGTGCTAATAGCTGTGTCGAAAAAGAAATATAGTAGTAGTAGTGGGAACAATTCTTTTATATTGAGGTGTTGAGTTGAGGCATGTGATGGAAATGCAGGAGATTGTAATAATTTGAGAATCAATAAAGTTAGCATCATTGGTACCGATTTGGATTTTATGAGTTGTTACTCTATGAAGAAAGATTTTGACCATTTTTCGAGGATATGAGAAATATGGTCTATGGAAGAATTTGTGCATTTTAAGGGTGGTAGTATCCCGTGAGGACACTTGAACCTTGGAAAAGATAATGATATTCCATGAGTGGACTTCCGACAAAATAAGTACGATTTTTATCTCGATATGTGGAATACCCCAAGAATATGAAGGGATGAAGTACTATTGGATATAAAGGAGGTATAATGTTGGTAATATGGAGCAACTGTAACCCTAGGATGAGTTGAAGCTATAAATGTGATGAGGTGAGCCCATAACCCACAGGCTCTAGGAGCTGCCAAGAAGCAAGCACACTCTTGCTGAAGGAAAAACCCTGGAAGGAGTTACGACTTTATCAACAGACGATCTTATAGGAGTAACGCAAAACCTGAGAGATGTGAAGAAGTGATAGACGTTCGTTTGGCTTGCAGAATCAATGGATATATCCGAACTTGGTTCATTGACAAGAGAAATTCTGCAACGCTTGTGGCGATGACCGAGTGTTAGAATGCGAGATTCGCTAAACCATATACAAGGTAATGATTTGGGTGCGGGATGGATTGATCACCATAGCGACTTACTCTTATTATTCCCCTTGCTATTGGGATAGTAAATCCTAGTGACTTACCCATAATAGAGCAACGGCGATCAAAACCTTGTTTAAACCTTAGAATGGTATGACAATTTACCCTTGTACAAGGCAGTTGTTGCCAATCGTAGGTCATACAGTGAGAATGGAGCCCAGACCAAATTCCTGCAGGAGAAACCATAAATTGATGACCACCATGAGATATCAATAGTTTTTTAGTATTGGTGCCAGACCTGTCAACTAAGAAGACTTAATCACAGAAGAACCGTACCAAGTTGAAAGGACGGAAGAATCGAAGAAAAAAGGTTATGCCACTACCGGAAGAGCCCAGAGCAGGAATTATCCTGAAGATCTGAGAAGACCGACACTGTCAACAATAAGGATGGATTATATGAGTTTTTGATGGAACTGTAACCATGTTTCTAAGGGTGGTAGCACCCCAGACCCCTGTGACGATCGATGGATTTTGAGAAGACCCCCGAACCTAACCTATTTCTTTCTAGCCTCTCTGAATCTCGAGGGCGAGATTCATTTTAAGGGTGATAGGTTTGTAACATCCCAAAATGCTAAATTTTGGAATGTTATATTAAATAAATAGTTTTGATTGATTGTGTGGTTGCTTGTGTGAAAATTGAGTGAAATTTGAAACTTTTTGAAAGTTAAATGAGAGGGAATAAAAGGACTTCCCCAAACTTTCACTTTGCATTTATGATCTCCATAAATTCAAATTCATTTCATCACAAAACCCTGGAGTGAAGATAATATGACTTCTTCCATTTAATTAAATGAAAAAGGGTTTTGAAAAGATTTGAATTCCATTTGGAAATATTTCAACTTCAGAAACTTTATGCAACTCAATGAGTTTCATAAGAGAAGATAAAATGACTTCTTCAAATGCTAAGAAAGAGAGTTGGAAGTTTCAACGAATCAAAATTAAAGTCCCTTTGAAATTATTTTCAATTTGGAGTTATTTGATTTTTATTCAAATTATTTTTCTCCAAAAATAAAATATATGGAAAATAGGGTAAAATGATTCCCTACATTAGAAAATTGGAGAGAAATGAGTTTGAAATCATTTTGGTATTTTAAAAATATTTTATTTGGTTTTTAAATAAACTAGTAGCACTGTTTTCTTTATTTCAATTTTTGTGTAGTTTATTTGACGCTAGAATTTTTTTAATGTTATAGAAAATCTTTTTCTGAAAATTTTGATATATTATATGCCTATAGTATATTTTTATTTTATATCATTTTATTATATTTTTCTTGTCAGGAAAAAAAACTCCTTTGAACCGACTAGGCCGAAGCCCAGCAGGCCCAGCCGCCTGTCTTCCCCGCACGACCGACTCCAGGCGGGAGTCCGCCGCCGCCACGGCTCGCCGAGGCCGTCTCCCTGTCGGACTCCTCCTCCCTGCCCCTTCCCCACGCCCCCGAGGCCGCCTCCCCAACTATATAAGGCGGCCCCTCTCTCCCCTCTCCTCCTCGCATCTCGCAGCCACCGCTGCTCGCTTCTCGCCGCCGCTGCCGCGCCGCACTCGCCGCCGTGCAGCCGCGCCTCGCAGCAGCCGCACTACAAGAAATATGTCAACTAGTGACCTTCTGTCAGTGACCCTGGAAGAATTGGTCATAGATCTATGACCATTTCAGACCAATTGGTCAAAAGCTGTTTGGGGGGCTCCAAACCCTAAACCATTGCGACCATTTGGTCAGAAAGGTCGTAATTTCCTTACACGAAATGGTCACAAAGCAAACAGTGCTAGTCCGCTGCCTTATTTCTAGTTGTTAACGACCAATATAGATGGTCATAGCCATGTAGATTGTGGTGGGTTGTGATGACTAGGCGCCATCTCATCAGTTTTGCCTATGTGTCATGTCCATGTGGCAGTTTTTGCCCTAGGTTGTGAAGCAACCTATATTTTTGTTATTCCAAAAATTCCCAAAAAATTCTCATAAATGTTTTGGATCATATCTTCATCAAATATGTCAAAAACATTCCTTGCCTAGTTCAGAAATAATTTGAAAATATTCATTTTCCTATTTTGTTCACAGCAACACTTTGTGAAGGAAGTACCACTTTGGCATGTCCAAATGGTATCCATTTTCTACAGTGCCTTCCTATGCCCAAATAACCATCCTCCACCAAATGCCAGCTCAATCCATTCATTATTTTGAGCCCAGCTTCAACATTCGTATTTATGTCCAGTGTGGTACTTTGTAAAGCAAGTACCACCTAGGCTCCTCCTTTTGAGGTGAAAATTTGTGAAGACGGTCTTCTTAGTAACTGATCATCCTCAGCCAAAACTCACGCCCATTAGCCATGTGCATTTTCTGTACCGCAAATCAAACACTTGGCTGCTTATTCATGTTTCAGCATCAATCGGTCTCCTCATGAGAATCTTATGTTGTGATTTTCTTCCTAGGACCTACATGGGGAGTGCCCAACCCACTAGACATGCCTAGGCCTCCCAGAACACATGGCAACGCCACGGTCACGCGGTGACCACGCGGCGGGCATGCGAGCTTACGCGCTCTAGAGTTGGGGCCCTCGGCCACCATCCAAACCTCGATGTCTCGCCATCAAACCATGTATTTCTGATGAAATATATACTTATATACCTAGAAATAATTTTTGGAAAAAAATAAAGAGCAAACTATGAGGCAGCTACAGTTCAAATTTGACCCGCTTCCAGCTAAATCGACGAGAATTTGTCTTTTTCACCAGAGGTGGATCAAAACTTTTGACACCCAACCATTTTGTCAATTCTGCATTAAATATGGCCTAGTATTTTATAAAATTGATTAGGTCCAATTTTGCAACAAATATATTGTAGGTCCTTCACAAAAAAAAACTCATTTCAGGCACTCAGAAAATGGAAAATGGTTTTTTCGTCCAAAGAAAATGAAAACTTCCTTAGGCAACATTGTTTGCCATTCCAATATGCACCCTTGTGCACAATATGAGATCATTTGAACAAACTATGCCATGAATGTGGCCATAAGATTGATCATTTGGCTTGAAAGCCATGAATCTTCACACTTGATAGCTCATTTCTGAGAACACTTTTTTAAAATAATTACCGTATTACAAGTTTATTATTTTTCCTGGAAACTTGGTCACATATAATGACACAATGCGAAGGTTTTCCAATTTTTTGAATTTTTTTGAATTTTTTATGCCCGTTTCAAAATGCGGTCAAAACAACGGGCTTGACCGTTCCAAGCTAGTGGTTGAATCTTGGAATTTTTTTGGTGTTTGTCTGATTAAATAGATACTTATGTACCTAGAAATGATTTTTGGAAAAAATAAAGAGCAAACTATGAGGCAGCTACAGTTCAAATTTGACCAGTTTCCAACTGAATCGACGACAATTCGTCTTTTTCACCAGAGGTGGATCAAAACTTTTTACACCCAACCATTTTGTCAATTGTGCATTAAATATGTCCTAATATTTTATAAAATGATTTGGTCCAATTTTGCAACAAATATTTGGGAGGTCCTTCACAAAAAAAACCTCCTTTTGGACACTCGGAAAATGAAAAATGAATTTTCCGTGCAAAGAAAATGAAAACTTCCTTAGGCAACATTGTTTGGAATTCCAAGATGCACCCTTGTGCACAATATGAGATCATTTGAACAAACTATGCCATGAATGTGGCCATAAGATTGATCATTTGGTTTGAAAGCCATGAATCTTCACGCATGATAGCTCATTTCTGAGAACACTTTTTTAAAATAATTACTGTATTACAAGTTTATTATTTTTCCTGGAAACTTGGTCACATATAATGACACAATGCGAAGGTTTTCCAATTTTTTGATTTTTTTTGAATTTTTTATGCCCGTTTCAAAATGCGGTCAAAACAACGGGCTTGACCGTTCCAAGCTAGTGGTTGAATCTTGGAATTTTTTTGGTGTTTGTCTGATTAAATAGATACTTATGTACCTAGAAATGATTTTTGGAAAAAATAAATAGCAAACTATGAGGCAGCTGCAGTTCAAATTTGACCCGCTTCCAACTGAATCGGCGGAAATTTGTCTTTTTCACGAGAGGTGGATAAAAACTTTTTACACCCAACCATTTGGTCAATTGTGCATTAAATATGGCCTAGTATTTTATAAAAATGATTTGGTCCAATTTTGCAACAATTATTTGGGAGGTCCTTCACAAAACCCCTCCTGTTGGGCACTCGAAAAATGGAAAATGGTTTTTTCGTCCAAAGAAAATGAAAACTTCCTTAGGCAACATTGTTTGCCATTCCAATATGCACCCTTGTGCACAATATGAGATCATTTGAATAAACTATGCCATGAATGTGGCCATAAGATTGATCATTTGGCTTGAAAGCCATGAATCTTCATAGATGATAGCTCATTTCTGAGAACACTTTTTTAAAATAATTGCCGTATTACAAGTTTGTTATTTTTCCTCGGACCTTGGCTACATATAATGACACAATGCGAAGGTTTCCCATTTTTTTGATTTTTTTTGAATTTTTTATGCCCATTTCAAAATGTGGTCAAAACGGCGGGAATGACCGTTCCTAGCTAGTGGTTGAATCTTGGATTTTTTTGGTGTTTCTCTGATTAAATAGATACTTTTGTACCTATAAATGATTTTTGTAAAAAATAAAGAGCAAACTATGAGGCATCCGCAGTTCAAATTTGACCCGCTTCCAACTGAATCGACGAAAATTTGTCTTTTTCACCAGTGGTGGATCAAAACTTTTTACACCCAATAATTTGGTTAATTCTGCATTAAATATGGCCTAGTATTTTAGAAAAATGATTTGGTCCAATTTTGCAACAAATATATTATAGGTCCTTCACAAAAAAACTCAGTTTGGACACTCGAAAAATGATTAAAAATAGCTAGAAAGATCAGAAATGCATACAAATTGGTGCTCATCCATAAAATGTGGTCTAGCTTGAGTGAAGATTTGTATAATGCCCTTTTACAAAATATTTTTGATAGTTGCTTCACAAAATAGCTCTATCTTTAGTACTTGGAAATTATTTTAAATCACAAATTTCTCGGACCAATCAGAACACTTCTCACTGATCACCCCACTCTATGTGATCTGAACCGTCCATACCAGGCAAATCCAATGTCTCTCACTCACCTCTCAGCAGGCCAACCCAAACCCTAACTCCACTCCTCTCCCCTCCCGCCCCCGGTTCAGATCCTCTCTCTCTCTCTCCCCAATCCAGATCGACGCCGCCTCCCTCCCTCTCTCTCTCTCCTCGATCAAAATCGATGCCGCCTCCCTCTCTCTCTCTCGCTTCCCGTCGCCGACGGTGGCGCCCTCCTTCCCTCGCCCTCTCCTCCTCCCCTCCTCACGGCGCCTCCACCACACCATGAATCCCGACGACCCACCCCGTCTCCGCGCCCGCCTCGGCAACCACCTCCTTCGCGCTGGCTCATCCACCCTGTCTCCCCGTCCCATCCATGTCCGCGCTGGCTCCGTCTCTGTCTCCTTTCGTGGGAGGTGACCCACACCCGGCCCCATGCTGGGGGAGGGGCGGTGGCGGCCTCGTGTAGATCCCATCGGGATCCTGTCAGGATCACGACGCGGACGCATGCCCAGATGCCATGACCCGTCTCCCTCCCCTCCTCTAATCAGGAAGGAGAGGCCAGGCACCGGCCATGAACTCGCTCTGCCCGGGAGGCCGCTTGCCATCAAGGTCACCCCCACCCCCTCTTCGATCTGCTCTTCCTCCTTTCCGTTCCCTTCCCTAACGCGCGCCATTTTCTTCCTCACGCAGGGTTGCAGGCGATTCGATCAGGTCCGGGAGCTAGCGGACATGCTAACCCGCGAACCCATCATGCAGCGCGCCTTCCTCCCCAAGGAGCGGCCTGCTCGGTCGTTGGTGGGTACGCGCAGTGGCCCGAAGGGGCGCATGCTCGCTCCAAGCGCGAGGGGGGACGCGCCGGATCTCGCGGGGCAAGTGCGCCAGCGACCTGAGGTATACTTCCTTCGCTTCCTGATCTGGATCCGGCCACTAGTACTTCAGTTTTGTAGAGTTCACCGAGTAGATCCACTGCTGAGCGCATCTCAAGCGTGAGCTATTGGTGATATGCTGTAGGTTTAGTTGTTTCCTCCTTCCGTTCTTGAGCGTGAGCTACAATCTGGGATACAATACTCATCTAGATGCACCATCACCATGAGCTTTCACCCATTTTCCATCTTTCGGTAGTTCATGGTTAGACTTATTCAGTATTCACCGCCTGCTATTTGTTACTACTGCCATCTTTGCTGCTGTAGAGCAGAGTTATCGACACCATGTTTCTTTTTACTCGTTTGCATCACCATTCGATACTACCTTCTGCGATCGTTGTAAAACGTAGTACATAATACTTATCTTAACTGATCCTGTTTATCCTCCCTTGCAATTTGCACACTGTACGTGACAGTCGTTTGTTTCTCTGGTTACATTCTGTATTTGTTTTTCTGTAACTTAAATTAATATAATAGTTACTAATCAGACTAGTGTTCTTTATGATAACTTGCTCAATAGTAATTCTGGGAAGTTGCTTTAACTGGCATTAGCTCAGTTATTAGTTGTTTGGGATTACTTATGATTTTACCCTCACCTTTACGACTTTATTTCCTGCCATCAGTAAACCACTGGAAGCTGATATAGCTGCTAGTCTTTTGGTCAATTTTCTGTTATTTATATACCATGAGTAATTCAAAACTAACTGTACATAACACCTATAGCAATTCGAGTAGACTGAAGTCTGCATAGATTTGAAGTAGATCTGAAGTAGATAAGATCAGGTCATTTTTTTGAACTATGCATAGATTTGTAACAATGAGCATAGGTGGTTATAGGTTGCCGTGATGATGAATATAAGTGGTAAGAAGTGCTCATGAATGGCGGTATACCAGATGTCTATGCATTGTCAATTGTCAAGTTGATTCTAAAATGTCTTATGAACTTCATTATTTTGTTATTTATTGTTAAATATGCTGTTAGATTTACTTCTATTTTGTTCTTAAATATTTTGTTTTGTAATGTGCAGATGCTGGGCTTTCATGTTTCTTCGTGAGCATCAGTACAAATAAGTAGGAGGAAGAATAGTTCTACCTCCTTGGACCTAGTTCTGAGAGTAATGGAGTCCTTTATGCTGCACCTATTTGTATGTGTGTTATATGATGTAGCAAAATTTGGCTCATGTGATTGTACACTTGTGGAGCTTGTTATCTGATTGTAAACTTGATGCTGATCACATTTGTATGTGTGTTATATGATGTAGCACTTTGATGGTTGATATCATTTGAATTATCTCATGTGTTTTGTGTGCCAATTTAAATACGAGGTATTTATTTGCGTGAAATAAAAAAATGAAGAATATTGCCCTGATGGCTAGGACCCAGCACTAGAACCTGACAATGGGGGACCCACCTGACTAGTGAACCCAATTTAGAAAAAAAGAAAAAAAATGAAACTGTTGAGACAAAAAGACCATGGGCCAAAAATAAAAAGGCTGCAATGTTGGGCTTGCTCCATGAAGCTAACAAAAAGTTCACATGAAAAAAATATAAATGGGCTGAATTAATGGGCTCGGCCCATATAAACACTGTATTGGATCAGGCTGAATCTTGTGCCACATCAGCTTGCCACGCTGGATGCCTACGTGGACTGAGGACGTTGCTAGTGACCAAAACGCCACAGTAGACATATTTTGGTCATAAACGTCCACGACCATTCCAGAAGAAAGGTCGCTATAGTCAGTTTATGACCGCCAGCTTTTGACCTTCTGTTTTTGGTCACAAAAAGGTCGCAAATGAAAAACAGTGACCTTTCAGTGACCAATAGTCAAGGTCACAAGTTGACATATTTCTTGTAGTCCGCGCTGCACCGCCGTTGCCCCGCCGCACCACCCCGCCTTGCTGTTGCCGCCGCCGGAGCTCGCTGCTGCCGCCAACCGTCGTCGTTGTCGGCCGATCCGCCGGTCTGCGCCGAGCCTCCATGAACCGGTATAAACCAGACCCTTGATCGGTCTTTTTTTGTTCTTCTGTGATTTTCTTTAAAACCCGATTTTTCTTATTTAATCTAGTTAATTAGCAAACGCTCGCTGTTTATCTCTTTGCAACGAACGAATCCGCTCGTTAGGTTTTTGTAGTGAACGTTCGTTCGTTAGGTTTTTCTTTTTCTATTTTAATTTTGGCCAGGCACCTAGATGCAATTAGTTTATTTATAGTTTAACCCCTGATGTTCAAACCTTCGCTACTTTTTACTCGTTTATCCAAATCCAACAAAACCAACGCCCACTTCTTCGTTATGATCCCCTCCATCCAGTAAAACAACTTAAACATATTTTTAAAAGTTTAAAAATTTGATTTCAAATAGATTTGAATTCAAACTGCTCATGTTCATAACTCAAGTTTTATAACTCAGATTTAATTGATTCCTTTTGCTAATTGAAGCTCTTGACCTAAACTTTCTGATAAGACCAAATCCACACAGTTTTGGTACTGTTAGAAATTGTTTTTTGTTGCAAGAGTAAATTGCTTGTTTTCGAAGTTTTCCGAGATCTTTTCTTCGAATCTTTTGCATGAGTGCTTATGTATGCAATTGCTTGTTTACGATAGATTGATCAGAGTGTGACGAGTAGAACTATCAGGAGTTATGAGTGCGACGAATCTTCACCAACCGTACAAGGCAAGTTCACACTTTGATCATATTTTTCATACCCAGATTTTATGCAATAGTTTCACCCCTCAAATATTTGCATGAGTAGGATTTGGAAATATGTGGGTATTGCTATGTAGTTGATGAGGTAGGAACCTATTACCTTTTTGATAAACCCCGGGAGTTTATGTTATGCTCATATTGCTTAGCCTTGCTCGTAGACGTGGATTGGTATGTGAGAATCATGCAAGTTGTGAGAGATAATAACTAAGGGAAACTTAAGGTGGCTAGTTTAATAAACATCTGGGTGGAATGGTTGGGGCACCCTGGTGAACCGAGTGGCTTGCCCGGGCACCTGGAGAACCCAATGCTTGCCGAAGGGGATCCCGGAGTACCCGTGTGATCACCCTATGGAATGCCACCCAGGCTCAAAGGGATCATAAGATTATTCATGCTAGAAACTTCTGTGTCCAGCCACAAGTCACTCTGTGCATTTTTAAACCGAACCGAAAAACCATACCGAAAATAAACCGAACCAAATCGAATTTATTGTTTTTATGGTTTCTGGTTTCGATATGGTATGAACTTTTGATACCATTTCAAATTTCGGTTTTTATGGTATATACCAAAAAACCGAATGGTTAACCGAATAAACCAAAATAAAAATATATTTATATTTCTTGAGGCAAACAATGATGCAAATAGTCATTTTTCTTGCATAGGAGTAAAATTTGCTACAAAGAACATCCCTTTTTTCCTGTAATGTAGTATTTTTTCACTTGCAAAAATGCTAATCACGCCCATAACCTTTCAAGTTATGAATTGAGGCATGCATATATACTTATATAAAGTTATATACCGTTTGTATTAAAAGAGTATGTGTTTTTAATTATAAATTTGTAAAATATAGTATTTCATTTTCAAATTTGCGTCAACTTTGGTTATTATGGTATATACCGAAACCATATCGAAATAATTTGGTTTATACCAAAATCAAACCATATTTTAATTTCATACCGTATAAATTGAAGTATTAATACCGTACAAACCGGAAAACCGTATAAACCGAACTATGCAAACCGAACGCACAGAGTAAGCCACAAGCCATTATGGGCTCTGGCATAGTTGAGTATGTTGTGTGACCTCTTTTAGTGGTAGGCTAGCAGATGTAGGGGGAAGTAGGTGGTACTGTCTACCCAGAGCAAAGAGTTAATGCTTCGAAAAGACTGTGTCTCGGTCATCCGTTTCTCAAACATCCTATAGAGCGAGAAATTCAACGGAGGAGATCGAGTCTTGTGGGGAAAAGTGTGCAAACCTCTGTAGAGTGTACAAACAAATCATGATTTGCCATGTCCCCGATTATGGACAGTCTTGAGTATCTGGTACTTGAATTATTGGTTTGATCTCATCATGTTACTTAATTAATGTATTGGGTTATTAATAATTTGGGAATTCTAGGATTGAGTTGGAGGAACCTTCTCATTAATGACATAAACTTGGTAGTTAAATAAAATTTATTCCTTTGTTGTATGGAAAAATTGGCTTTATGCAAAAATAAACGTAGAGCCTCCACCGGCCAAATATGCATGTAATGATAACTATTATTCATCATTGCTCTACGGTGTGAATTTGCCAGTACATTCAATGTACTGACTTACATGGCTACAACGTCTCATGTTGCAGGATTCTTACGACGAGTAAGTGATACGTTAGGGTTATGATGTCTACACTCAACTTTGCCGTTGGCATTGTTGGGAACTCCACAACCTTGTTGTTACTTCCGCTATTTGCATTGAGGTAATAGTATTTACGTTACTTTACACATGTGATTTAACTCTGTTATAAATCCTCAAGTACTGTGTGTGTCAGCATATCGATCCATGGATGACACTTCAGCACAGAGACTTCGATCCATTCGGGTCGGGTCGCTACAACAGGAGGGAACTACCAGAAGAGAAAGAGGGTACAATTGGGAGAAAAGTAGGAGACGTGGAATAGTTATCCATTGTAGTTATTGTGGGCATGTAGGTGACTCGTCCATTTTGCATCATGTTTTCTTACTGTTATTTATAGTGTTTTTATCCATAATAATGCTTTTTGGAGTAATTCTAATGCCTTTTCTCTCATAATTTGCAAGGTACACACCAAGAGGGAGAATTCCGGCAGGTGGAAATCTGGACCTGGAAAAGCTACGTCAGGCCACCTATTCTGCACAACTCCAAACAAGCTGAAACTTCATGGGGATTTTTTATGGAATGTTTAAGAATTATTGGAGCCAATAAGTACCAGAGGGGGGCCACCAGGTGGGCACAATCCACCTGGGCGTGCTATGCAGCCCAGGCACACCCTGGTGGGTTGTAGCCCCCTCGGCCCACCTCTGGTGCCCATCTTCTGGTATATAAGTCATTTTTACCTAGAAAAAACAAGGAGAAAACTTACTGGGTGGAGCACCGCCGTCTCGAGGCGGAACTTGGACAGGAGCACTTTTTCCCTCCGGTGGAGCGATTTTGCCGGGGGAACTTCCTTCCCGGAGGGGGAAATCATCGTCACCATCATTACCAACAACTCTCCCATCTTGGGGAGGGCAATCTCCATCAACATCTTCACCAGCACCATCTCATCTCAAACCCTAGTTCATCTCTTGTATTCAATCTTGTTACCAGAACTATAGATTGGTGCTAAGGGGGTGACTAGTAGTGTTGATTACATCTTGTAGTTGATTACTATATGGTTTATTTGGTGGAAGATTATATGTTTAGATCAATTATGCAAATTAATACTCCTCTGATCATGAACATGTTTGTTATTTGTGAGTAGTTACTTTCGTTCTTGAGGTCACGGGATAAATCATGTTGCAAGTAATCATGTGAATTTGATATGTGTTCGATATTTTGATGGTATGTATGTTGGGATTACCTTAATGGTGTCATGTGAACATTGACTACATGACACTTCACCATATCTGGTCCTAAGGGAATGCATTGTGGAGTAGTAAATAGATGGTGGGTTGCGAGAGTGACAGAAGCTTAAACCCCACTTTATACGCTATTCCGTAAGGGGCCAATTAGGCCCAAAAGTTTAATGCTATGGTTAGAATTTATTCTTAATACTTTTCTCGTAGTTGCGGATGCTTGTGGGAGGGTTAATCATAAGTAGGAGGTTTGTTCAAGTAATAACAGCACCTAAGCACCGGTCCACCCACATATCAAATTATCAAAGTAGCGAACACGAATTAAACCAACATGATGGAAGTGACTAGATGAAATTCCCGTGTACCCTCAAGAACACTTTGCTTATCATAAGAGATCGTTTTGGCATGTCCTTTGCCTCAAAAGGATTGGGCTACCTTGCTGCACTTTTTTTTACTACTATCGTTACTTGCTCGTTACAAATTACCTTGCTATCAAACTACTCCACTACTTACAATTTCAGCACTTGCAGACACTACCTTACTAAAAACTACTTGTCATTTCCTTCTCCTCCTCGTTGGGTTCGACACTCTTACTTATCGAAAAGAGATACAATTGATCCCCTATAGTTGTGGGTCATCAATAGGGCACAACATAGGTGGTTGAAGTGATTTCAAACTAGGGTTCAAAGCAGTAAGAATCAAAGAGGAAGAAAGTTAGAGCGGAACTAGAAGTTTCTTCTTCTTCTGAGGAAGAACCGGTTGTCATCACCAAGGATGATAATGATGGGGATTGTTGCATGGGAAACATTTTTTCCTATGAAACACCCAAGATCTATTCTATGTACATGCTAGCAATGAGAGGGGAGTGTGTCTAGATACCCTTGTCGACCGAAAACGTTAACGATCTAGAAATCGTGGTTGGCATAGTCGTACTCCCTTTGCGATCCAATTCGATCCAGTGCCGAATGGAAGGCACCTCCTAAATGTGCACACGTACGCCGTGGTGACGTCTCCACCTTCTTGATATAGCAAAGGAGTGTGGAAAGGTAGATGGGGTCTAAGCCAGCATGATGGCATGGTGGTGGTGGTGGCAGCAGAACACCGCCAGGGCTTCGCCAAGTGCTACATGGAGTAGGAGTAACGGGAGGGAGAGGCGGCCAATGGTGGAAGGGTGGCTGCCCCCTATGCTTCCCCACCTTTATATATGTGTGGAGGGGGCTGGTGGCTTGCCCTCCAATCCCCTAGCGTCGTTGGCCAAGGGGGGAGGTAGGACATCCCTCCTTTCTTCCCCGACCGATCGCTATCCCTTTGGGATATTATCCTATTCCTTTTAGGTGGGGATCTTGGTGCGGTAGACTAGGGGTGTGGGGCCTTGCCCCACTACCCATGTCCATGTGGGTCCCCCATGCAAGTGGTCCCCACTCAGGAACATTCCCAGTATAATACCGAAAAATCCTGAGCATTTTCCAAAAACCTGAATATGACTTCCCATATATTTCTACCTTTACCTTTGTACCATTCTGAAGCTCCTCGTGATGTCCCGGATCCCATCCAGGACTTCAAACAATATTTGGTCTTGCCATTATTAATATCCCAATACTACCCTAGCGATACCGAACATTAAGTGTGTGACCCCACCAGTTCAAAAATCATGCAGATATGACCGAGAAACCTCTCCGACCAATAACCAATAGCGGACCTGGATGCCCATATTGATTCCCACATATTCAACGAAAATCTTTATCGGTTTGAACCATGCTGTCGAGGATTCAGTTAATCACGTATACAATTCCCTTTGTCTGGTGATATGTTACTTGCCTGAGATTCGACCATCGGTATCGCCATACCTAGTTCAATCTCGTTATGTGAAAGTCTCTTCACTTATTACGTGATACAAGATCCCCATGACTAAACTTCTGATAGGGCCCATACATATGCTTGCAAGCTTCTTGTGATGTTGTATTACCGAGAGGGCCCATACATATCTCTTCGTCATACGGAGTGTCAAATCCCAGTCTCGATCCATTCAACTGAATAAACTTCTGAGATAGTTGTAAAGCACCTTTATGATCACCCAGTTATGAATTGACGTTTGATAACCTACAAAGTATTATTTCGGTATTCAGGAGTGGCATGATCTCATGGTCTAAGGAACAAATACTTGATATGAAGAAAGCTTTAGCAAATAAACTAAGTGATACGATCTGATGCTAAGCTTACAGTTGTGTTTGTCCATCACATCATTCTTCTAATGATGTGATCCTATTATCAAATGACAACTCATGTCTATGGTTAGGAAACCTTCACCATCTTTGATCAAAGAGCTAGTCTAGTAGAGGATCACTAGGGACATGGTGTTGTTTATGTATCCACACATGTATTTAAGTTTCTGGTGAATACAATTCTAGCATGGACAATAAAAATTTGTCATGAACAAGGAAATATGGTAATAACTTTATTATCGCCTCTAGAACATTTTTCGAACAAATAACTTGGAAACTATCAGCTTATTTATGCAAAAATATTTATGAAGCAGAGGGCATATCTACACTAATACAAGAGGCAATATAATTGTTTCATGCTCATTCAAGTTAATTAATCAATGTGATTTTACATATGATCACTAACATAGTGTTATGTGCAGAGGGTAACTACTAGTCAGAAGTACATGAAGAAGGGACTCTAGCAGCGACTTTACTAGACTCTGGATTCGTTGCAAACCATGTGTAGATGGATACCCCTGTGGTGAAAACTACAATCACTAGGGATGGAAATATTATTAGTAAAAGAGAGGTAATAACACTAGTTAAACTTAGAGCAACAACATAACAAGGAGAGGTTGCATACAATCTCAAGTTTGATGCTGCAATGGCCAAGATACAAGAAGAAGATCAGAAGATTTTACAACTGTCCCAGAGAAGGCAGGAGGAGGCTGAAGCAAGGAAGAAAGCAAATGAAGAGACAAAATAAAAATTTGTAGGTAGAAAGACTAAGATTTACCAAAGAAAGAAAGCAAATGACGATCAAAAAAGAAGGCAAAAGTGGCCAAGCTTGCCCTTGCAGAAGCCAAGAGATAGGGTTGGCAGCTAGAAATAAAGATGTAGAGGAGCAGAAGATGTTTATGGATGTAAAAAGAAAAGAAAAGGTGCACAGAAGAAGATGCAAAGAGAAGAGAACATAGGAGCAAGAGAAACTATAGATGAATATGAATTTCTCAAATTTAACATGAGGAGCAAGATAGGTATAGGAGACCCAACCATATGTGCAAATGGAGGAGCAGAATATACGACAGGCATGGGAGGAAGAGATGCAAGCTGGGAAACTAAGCATGTAGCAAGCAATGGAAATGAAGAATAGAGAAGCCGAGGAAATGAAGAAGAGAGAAGCTGAGGAAATGAAGAAGAGAGAATATAAGGAATAGCAAATTTTGAAGAACTACTATGGCAGCTCATTGAGCACAGAGTGTGAGAGCTCATCCATGCAGAAGCATGACATGCAACCAAGAAGATATTTCAATGATTACCTGAATTTGAAAAATCCAGAAAGTCAAGCATGTTTAATATTTTCAGATAATTCATCCAGGTAGTAGCCTAGTCAAGCATGTTTGATATCTTCAGATAATGATGTATTTTTTGAACAACTAATATTTTGTATGGTCGTGAACATGTAGTGATCATAGCAAGTGCATACTCAAGTTATGTTGATGATCATGTAGTGGAACTTTGCTTCCACTGATATATGCCAAAAACTTGACATGTTTCATCTTGTTGTTGTTGATGAATGACAAAACTTGAGATGTTTCATCCTATTGTTGCTGATGTATGAAAAAAAACTTGACATGTTTTAGCCTACTGTTGTTGATGTATGCCAAAAACCTGATATGTTTAGATCATGTTACTATTATCCTTACACAAGTGCATTATACTGACCATTTCTTCAGTTAACTAACAATAACTGACTGAAATCACACACTTAATGTGACGACCCAGTCTCGGTAGGGGGCCCGAATCTCTACGCTTCATGTGCCAGTCCCTGGATCGATTGCTGGCACGCATAGTTCACGATGAAACGCCAGAAATAACACATGTGAAAGTATTACATCGCAGATCTAGTCTCAAATACATTACATACCTGCTAGCTCAAGGCTAGCTTGATACATTATGCAGCAGAAATATGATAATATCTTGTGGCATCCATCAACTCACAGGCGGCAGTTGAGTATAGCATCGTAACCCTACTTCGTATCTCTTCTTCGATAAGGAAATCCTGCAACATGATACATGGCATCCACGAGGATCAATTCATTGAATGTATTGGCAAGCTACACCTAATAACAGCATATCCTCCAATGTGACATATGAGTAAAGGAGTCCCCAACTTGTTTGGTATCAAACTTTTTCAATCAACCCTTCTCCAAAATCAAGGCCAACCATTTTGTGGGGTAAGGGCAAGGAAGACATGTCTACCATTTCTAACTATTGATGAGAACCATCCCAAATTCCCAAAGAGGACAAGGGTATATGCTTTCGAGCGTGCTTAGTCAACGGTGCAACAATGGGGACTCTACAATGCATCAACCATAGACAAATGTCACTCGAAAAGGAAAAATCCTGAAATGCAAGTGCATACTCATTCGTCGGAGCATTCAATGACGACATCCAAAGCGCATCATCCAAGAAGCATTCACGTGTTGTCAAGTCCTGAGCCTACACTATGTTGTAGACTCAACATTTAAGGTAAACATGTGGCTAACCTATTCCAGGTTCAGCATAGTATGACTACAAGGTGAAACCTGGGAAAATATCGTCAGAAATGCAACTTGCCTGGTAAATGATGAAGTTCTTCACATAAACAAATCTTCGTAATTGATGAAGTTCTTCACATACACAATCTTGATAAGGCTACTCTTTGCTCTCCGAACAATTTATCGTAAGTAAAGGGCAATCATAAACAAACATACAATACAAATCAAACATACAACAAGTGTTGTGCATGGTGTTAGTGTCATTGTGCTTTGTTATCCTCATAAGAGTTTGGAAAAAAACATAGTGGTTGTCACTTTGAATACATGTTAAATAAGGGTTCACATGCAAGTTTCATAGTAAAGGTTTTCATCACATAAGGGTATGCGATGTCAAGTTGTGGTTGTCGGATCCAATTAGAAGAATCTTAACAACACGAGTCATGGTCTTTGAAACTTGGGTAGCCAAGTTCATGTTCAAGAATAAATGACAATTCAAACTTCTAAACCTTTCATGAGCTTGAACACACTAGTGTACGAAAATGATATCTTGGTCTGGCTTACAATTCTATTTGAAATTGAAGAAGGGTTCACCATGTTTGAATTCAAATTGAATTAATATTTGAAATTCAATTAGGTTTGAATTATCAAAGCTAGGTTCAAGTCCAAAATATTTAATAATTGACTAATGTTAGCTCATAAGTTCATTTGCAAAATTATTTCATTTAAATTAGATTAATTAAATTACTTCTAAGTGAGTTTTACTTAGGTTCAACAAAATTCAAATGAAACTTTAGTAATTACTATTTGAATTACTTCTACTATTTAAACTCTAATTTTAGTTTATTTTAAAATTAGACTGCAATGGATAAGATGAAACTACTAGTCACTAGCCTAAAAAAGAATCAATTAATTTGGATTTATGATTTGCAAGTTATGGCCTATTTGAATTTGAATTCACTCTGTTTGAATTTAGATTTTGACTTATTCAAAATCCAAATTTCACTTTTTAAGGTGGTAGTATATTTCATAAGGATCATTTTTGCAAAAATAAACACTCAATTTGGGTCTACAGATAAAAAGTTGTGTGTGTTTTAAGTTCAGAGATTTTCCTGCAAATTTGCCATTTAATCGAATTAACAGAAAGTGAGTGGATAAGGTTTTGGAAAATGTTGATGACGTGGTGCTCTTTGGTTGGTTCATACCGGTTGGCTTAAGTGAGTGTGTGTAGTGAGTGCGATTTGGATCTAACGGATGGGAACAGATCGGGATCTCATCGAAATTAGGTCATTGGAGAGCCTCGTCGAAATTTGCGAACGCGGTGGCGCATGGCTCAGACTTCGATAGATTCGGCACTCTAGAGGATTCTGGCAGTGGCGGAGAGCTCAGATGGATGTGGCTCGATGCGGGGATGGCGATGGTGGCCTCGGCCGGGGTTGGGGAAGACAGTGGCGATGGTTCCGAGCTCGCCGGAGATGCGCAGGGGCGGGGCTCCTGGTGAAGACGGGGTGCTCGAATTCGAGCGCTCCTGGACAAGGCAAGGTGGTCAACAAGTGCGCACGATCACCGCGAGTTAAGTGGACATGGAGAATAGGTGGGAAGGGGGGAGCTCACCTCATGATAGACGACGATGGAGCGGCGGCGAGGTTCGGCTTCCGATGAAATCAGAGCTCTAGGGGGTATTGGGCGTGGGGTTATCTTGGAGGTGCGCACGAAGTTGGGAAGTGTGTTGGTAGAAGTGGTGGATCGAGGTGGAGGCTGTGCTAGCCGGAGTTGGCCAGAGCAAAGCTAGGTTAGAACGACGGTAATGGGGTCGCGGCGGAGCAACCTTGCGGCAAGGGGTGCTACGACCTGGGGCGAACAAGAGAGGGAAGTGAGGGGAATTTATAGGATAAGGTCTCAGACGCAGGCATGGCCGGAGAACACGTGGGTGCGTGGACGTGGGCGTGGGGGTCGTGGCGAACATGGGCAACGGTTGCGGGCGAGAGGTGGGAGAAGCAGCTGGCGCGTGGATCCAGGCAGTCGAAGAGAGAGAAGGCAGAGAGGGGGCGCTGGCTGGCTAGCCGTTAGATGGGCCGTTTTTATATTTTTGCTTTATTTTCCCTTTTTGTTTTCTGTTCTTCTTTCTTTTTCTTTTCTTTTTTCTCTATTAATTCAAATAGGTTTTGAATTTTATTTTTCTCCCAACAAAGAATATTTTCTAAATTCTAGATGCAATATTTGTGAACATGTGAACTTTTTGTTCGATCATTTTGGACATATAATCCCTGTAAATTATATTTTCTATTTGAATTTGAGTTTGGTTTCAAAATGTGTTCAAATTCATTTGAGAAAAATGTCAGAGGGTCTAGCCCAACTATATTTCAAAAGTGGTTCAGGTTCCTACTGGCTGCTTTGGGATTTATCCCTTCTAGTAAAACAATCAAACAAAGCAAAGTCAATTTCAACAATCCTAGGAAATCATCGGTATTTCCTAGAAATTTTTTATTCCTTGTGAAATTTTTAACACACAAGATTTGGGAAACATCTGGGATGTGATACTTAAGTTCAAACTATGAAGCACATGCTGAAATTCAGTTCTTCAAATCAGATATTACCTCATAATTCACTACAAAAGGCCACTTAGAAGCACTGCAACCTAGTTCCTAAACATTACATCACACTTAAACCGAATTTAAAGTAGTTCAGAGCACACATTTCAAGTGAATTTAAACTGAACTTAAACTATGCAGAAACAACAGAGCATGTGTTCACTCTCTAGAGTGTCCAGCGTCACGTGCAGGTCTGGCATTGTCAACAATTATATGCCAATACACAAACTCGTGTTCACGACCGATGCATTCGCCTTCATTAGGGAGGTATACGTTCCACAAATCTTCGGACATCAGCTCGCCACGGTTAACCACATACGTGACATGGATGCTGATAGTGTGCTTCAGGGTGCGCTAGGACGTCAGCGACACAGGAGTGGGTGGCGACTCACATTCATCATCGCAGGAAGGCAACTTGCTCCACATCAGTACCTTGGGCTTGGGGACCTCTAGATCCAGAACCTTGGGAACCTTGGAGGGATTGCGAAACTGTTGACACCAGATTTTGGCATGGTACGAAATACAATTAAGATGGTCTCAAATGGAGAAGTGATTTTCATGAAAAAGTTCCATATTGTCGACATGAACATCTTTGAAGTTTGGGCCTTCGCCATCTAATCTCATCTCGAAGGCCGAAGTTGTGTTCAAAATACTGAGATTTTGTATTCAGAGCACTGTTCGGCAAATTACGCCTCAAGGACCGCCTCAAATGAGAAAACTTTCTACAAGAATTGTCTTCGTCTCGTCAAAATAGTCGATTCTGATAAAAAATCGTCTCAATACGAGATTGCATGTAAAAGTTAGAGCCACCTGAGTGCGGCCCTATCACGAGCCAAAAGTGCCGCGCCCCATCAGACATGATGTCTAATGGGTAGTGTGAATAATAGTCTGTCTTGCGCGAGCGATTCAGCCCTGAAGATGGCCTTGAATCGAAAAAATTTCAACATGAAAGTTGTTCGTATCGTCGAAACGGTTAAATTTGCTCTTGGTGTATCTTCATCCGAGGCCGTTTGTTGCCTATGAGAGTTAAAAACCAAACTGATGTCTCACACTTGCTTAAATCCGAGTTCGGTTAATTTTGAAAAGATTTGGACGGGATTTGGAGTCCTTTTATTGTACGGGAAGTCCACGCGCCTCAGAAACAGATGAGAGGTGATGGCCGATTGAACAACACATAATCGAGCAAACACATCTAGTACTTTTTCATGTTCATCTATCCCCTACCCTAGTATCTTTCTTCGTCTTTTTTCACCGTTCTTCAACAATGGAGGGCTGCGAATCTATGAGGCTCTAGGGGTGGTTAGGTCGACCTAGGGCAGCCCATAGCCATCATGCACCCAGATGGGGTCTGAGGGAGTCCCGGATTAGGGGGTGTCCGGATAGACGGACTATAACCTTTGGCTGGACTCCTGGACTATGAAGATACAAGATTGAAGACTTCGTCCCGTGTCCGGATGGGACTTTCCTTGGCGTGGAAGGCAAGCTTGGCGATACGGATATGTATATCTCCTCCCATTGTAACCGAGTCTGTGTAACCCCAGCCCTCTCCGGTGTCTATATAAACCAGAGGGTTTTAGTCCGTAGGACGAACAACAATCATACCATAGGCTAGCTTATAGGGTTTAGCCTCTCTGATCTCGTGGTAGATCTACTCTTGTACTACCCATATCATCAATATTAATCAAGCAGGAGTAGGGTTTTACCTCCATCGAGAGGGCCCGAACTTGGGTAAAAACATCGTGTCCCTTGTCTCCTGTTACCATCCACCTAGACGCACAGTTCGGGACCCCCTACCCAAGATCCGCCGGTTTTGACACCGACATTGGTGCTTTCATTGAGAGTTCCGCTGTGCCGTCGCCATCAGGAAGGATGCCTCATCCCGTCTTTAAAGACGACACTGTTGCTAAAGGAGCTTTGGCTATCGGCCAAACTCTCCGGCTAGGCGGCTTTCTTATGACCGCCTGTTCGGCCGCCGCGCCGACGATGACTTCTCGGGTCATCGAAAGCAATCTCCACATCAACTCGGAACTCACCAAGCAGCTAGATCCGATGGAGCTCTCTTCCTTAAACGAGCTCTTGGATCTCATCGCCGCCCTGGGAGTCGCTACAGACTATGATCAGATTGGGCCTAAACCCGATCGGAGAGAGATTGACTCTCCCCAGGTCACCCACCACGTCGCAGTGGTGGAGGAACAATGCGGCAAGCCTTCATCTATCTTGAGGACTAGTTATGTCCGGATTCCCGATCCCTCCAAGCCGGATACCCGTGGAGGGGAGGACGTCACTCAAGCCCTAAACCTAAAGTCAGGCAGCGGGATAGATTCATTGGACAACACCCAAGAAACCAAGCTTCCGAGTTCGGAAACTCCTTGGCCCCTGAGTCTCAGATTGGGCGAGGCTCTGGATTTAATTCCACCCGCCCACCCAAATATAAGGGATCTATCCCAAATTCGGCAAGAGCCCGCAGAAACAGTACACCATACTGGGCCAGATTCCTCCTGGTTATGAACAGGATAAAGGACTACCGTGAGGAGGATGCAATTTCATTCTTCTACAATAATTGCACGGACAACGGAATCCTCAACGCCATAAGTCGTCGTGAAATAACACGCTTCGCTGACTTGGCATCCATAGTACAAAAGTACTGTGCGATGGAAAGCGCCTGGAAAGCCGAAATAAAATTTTGGGACAATCCGGCCCTGAATACAACCCTAGTCCGAAATAAAAGGGTGCATTATCGCCAGACACCTGGGTTAAACACCAAAAAGCAAAAACCCTCTATAGGGCATGGAACCGTACTGGAGGGATGGCTCAATGGACCCTGTAAAATTCATAGTACAGAGGGTGCCACACCAACTCTTAGCCTTAGAGCATGTTGGATACTCCGGCAGGTGGCCAAAAGTGGCGAAGAGCTTCTAACTCCAGAATTCACGGAGCACCAGCCCAGGGATACCAGTACGGGATTAACAGTCTTCGAGACTTTCGCATCAAATAATATGCGGAAACAAACACTCCACAACCTTGCCGAAGTCAACCAAGTAGCAACAATAAACCCATGGAGTGACACGGCTATTACCTTTAACGCCAGTGATGAACCTAAATTCCGAACAGCCCGAGCACCAGCCGCATTGGTCCTCAGTCCAATAGTGGACGACTTTCGCCTTACCAAGGTACTCATGGACGGTGGCAGCGGATTGAACCTCATTTATGAGGAAACCCTTCGAAAAATGGAAATAGAATGGAGCCGCATTGAGCGAAGCAGCACAACCTTTAGAGGAATAATCCCCAATCGGAAAGCGTGCTATACAGGAAAAATAACACTGGCTGTGGTGTTCGGCACACCGGATAATTACAGGTCCGAGGAGGTCACGTTCCAAGTGGCCCCGTTCAGCAGCGGATACCATGCTCTATTAGGGCGAGAGGCATTCACAATTTTTCAAGCTATACCCCATTACGGGTACATGAAGCTCAAAATGCCCGGACCCAACGGAATCATCACTCTTGCTAGTGACCCGGACATAGCACTCCGTGCCGAAAATAAGACAGCCGCACTGGCCCTTGAGGCACTATCCGAAGCCCTAGCGGCCGAGGAAATGACTGCGCTCCGCTCCACGGCGAACAGGGATGACGTGATACTCAATAAAAGATCCAAGTCCACCTCCTTTAAACCGGCGGACGAAATAGTCAAATTCCAAGTCCATCCAATGGACCCTACAAAAACGGCCTCCATCGGGGTGCAATTAAACCCTGATGTAGACGCCGCACTACGAGAATTCCTACGCGAAAATTGGGACATTTTTGCCTGGCACCCTTCAGACATGCCAGGAATCCCACGCCGGCTGGCCGAGCACAGCCTAAACATCCTAAAAGGATTCAAGCCAGTCAAGTAGGCTCTTTGGCGTTTCTCCGAACCTAAGAGACAAGCCATTGGTGAGGAGCTAGCCAAACTACTGGAGGCCGGATTCATCAGAGATATAAAACATCCGGACTGGCTAGCAAACCTGGTGATGGTACCAAAGAAGGACAAATCCTGGCGCCTATGCGTCGATTTCAAGGACCTCAACAAGGCTTGCCCAAAGGATCCCTTCCCCCTCCCCCGCATCGATCAAATTATCGACGCTACCGCAGGACACGATTCATTGTGTTTCCTCGACGCATACTCCGGCTACCATCAAATTAAGATGGCAGAGCCAGACCAAGCCGCAACGGCATTCATCACTCCATACGGCCCATTCTGCTTCAACAAAATGCCCTTCGGGCTCAAAAACGCCGGCGCAACATATCAGCGCATGATTCAGACATGTCTGGCAAACCAGATCGACAAAACAGTGGAGGCATACGTAGATGACGTGGTCGTCAGAACCAAGCATGTCGAAACTCTAGTAGATGACTTGAGGCTCACATTCGATAACCTCCGAACATATGACATCAAGCTCAACCTGGAAAAATGTGTTTTCGGCGTACCAGCCGGAAAGATCTTGGGCTTCATTGTATCCGGTAGAGGAATTGAAGCAAACCCAGCCAAGATCCGAGCTCTGTCACAATTGGATATTCCAAAGGACCTCAAACAAATACAAAAATTGACTGGATGTGTGGCGGCTCTAAGCCGCTTTATCTCCCGCTTGGGAGAAAAGGCATTACCCCTTTATCGCCTCCTCCGGCGCACCGAACACTTCGAGTGGACGGATGCCGCCACAGCCGGACTCGAAGAAATAAAAGCCATATTGGCAACAAACCCGGTCCTGGCCGCGCCTAACGTCAGTGAACCAATGCTATTATACATTGCGGCAACTTATCAATTTGTAAGCGCAGTGCTCGTCGTCGAACGAGAAACGGACGGACACAAATTCCCCCTTCAAAAACTAGTTTGCTACGTGTCCACTGTCCTCACTCCATGCAAGTCACGGTACCCGCATTATAAAATGATAGCGTACGCGGTGTTTATGGCATCCCGGAAGCTGCGACACTACTTTCAAGAGTGTTCGATAACAGTAGCCTCCGAAGTACCTCTTAACGATATTATAAACAACCCGACGCGACGGGCCGGATTGCCAAATGGGCCATTGAGCTCCTCCCTTTCGACATAACCTATAAGCCACGGCGAGCCATTAAGTCGCAAGTGTTGGCCGACTTCGTCACCGAATGGACTGAAGCCGAACTCCCTAAAGAGTACGACACATATTCCAACTGGATCATGCACTTCGACGGCTCCAAAATGTTAGCTGGTCTGGGGGCTGGTGTCGTTCTGACGTCCCCAACAGGAGATACTGTTCAATACATACTCCAGATAATGTATACGGACTCCAACAACGCAGCCGAATATGAGGCCCTTCTACATGGTCTCCGGATGGTAGTCTCCATGGGCATACAATGCCTAGAGGTGCGCGGGGATTCGAACATTGCGATATCCCAAATAAATGGAGACTTTGATGCCAAGGATCCGAAAATGGCAGCTTATCGCAACGCCGTCCTAAAAATGTCAGCTTGGTTCGAGGGGCTCGAATTTCACCATATAGCCCGGGAAAACAATCAGGCAGCAGACGTCTTGGCACGCATCGGTGCAAAG